>NC_132846.1:76640220-76940220 GCF_048164855.1 Canis lupus baileyi
GAGGCAAGGCAAGATGACAGAGGAGTAGGGGTCCTCAACTCAGCTGGCCCCATCAAATACCTAGATAAGTTACAAACCATCCTGAACACCTACAAATTCGACCTGAGACTTAAAGAGAGATTGGCCAGAACACTACAGAGAAAAGGGTTTTCACTTCTAACAATGTAGGAAGGCAGAAATAATAAAATTAAAAAAATCAACTAGGGGAGGAGCACCGTGATGAGCCCATGTAAGGCCCACAGCTAAAGCCTCCAGGACATGAAAGTCCAGCCCTGGAGAAGCTGGAACATTATAAATCCGCCTTGTGTCTTCCCAGACAGAAAAGTGATTACCAGTAAAATTGGGCAAAATCGCCCGAGGGGCATTGAAGCATCCAGTTCCCAGTGTCACTAGTAGAGGAAGTGAGTCCAGGGGCAAGCACAACAAATGTGGGATCTCAGTAAAGGGCTGAAACGCGCACCCAGGAGGGAATGTAGGAGAAGCCAGTCTATCCGGGGGCTGGGGGTGGGATCTCAAGAGGGAGCTGTCTGTGTCCCACTGGCTTCGGGAACCTTGATCCCTGGGAGCACAATTCCAGCAGCCAGGGCCCTGGATCCCAGGGCACAGAGTGGATACAGACCAGGATCCCGGACATCCCCTGGAAGAGATGGAGGTGGGGAGGGCACAGGACAGAGAGGACTCTCATGCCACTGGGGGCCCTGAAAGCTGTGCAGACCTGCACCCACAGGCCAGGCTGTGAGCATCTAGGCCAGTGCAGACTGGGAGATTATGGTAGTTACTGAAGGGAGCCGATTCCATGGTTCGAGAACTGGCTGCCACCATGCTGTTGTTCCTCCTTGTTTCACCTTGTGCCTGGGAGAGAAGGGCTTCCAGGGAACAAAGGACTCACACGGTAAACAGCTCCCACTATGCCCAGCACCCAGGAAGGGTGAAAGGAGGGAAAATGAGTGGGAAACATCAGTGAGGTTGACAAACCATGAGAGACTCCTAACTCTGGGAAACGAACAAGGGCTAGTGGAAGGGGAAGTGAGTGGGTGCTTTTGGTGAATTGGTGATGGGCACTGACAGGGACACTGATGGGATGAACACTGGGTGCTTGTTATAGGTCGGATTCAAACTTCAATAAAATATATAATAAAGGCAGCCCTGAAGTTTCAGAATTTTATAGCTGCCTTCAGCTCAGGGTGTGATCCTGGAGACCCGGGATGAAGTTCCACATTGGGTTCCCTGCAAGGACCCTGCTTCTCCCTTTGCCTGTGTCTGTGCTTCTCTCTCTCTTTGTCTGTCATGAATAAATAAATTATATATATATAGATAGATATAGATATATATGTATCATATATATACATACATATATTATGTACATATATATAATGCTATTAAAATAACATCTTAATGAAGAAGATATGGGTCAATGAAAAAAAAGGAGGGAGGGGAAAGATGGCGGAAGAGTAGGGTCCCCAAATCACCTGTCCCCACCAAATTACCTAGATAACCTTCAAATCATCCTGAAAATCTATGAATTAGGCTTGAGATTTAAAGAGAGACCAGCTGGAATGCTACAGTGACAAGAGTTCATGCTTCTATCAAGGTAGGAAGACGGGGAAAAAGAAATAATGAAACAAAAGGCATCCAAGGGGGAGGGGCCATGCGAGGAGCCAGGCTAAGGCTGGGGCGAGTGCCCCCAGGACAGGAGAGCTCCTTCCCAGAGAAGCAGGAGCTTCACCAATATTACCGGGGGGATAGGCGCCCCCAGGGAGTTAGAGCAGGACGCAGGAGGGCGGGGATGCATTCGGGCTCCCTGGGACACTAACAGACACTTGCTCACCCAGGAGAGTGCACCGAGATCCCTAAGGGCTGCAGCGCGCATGCACTGACCCGGGAGCAGATCGGAGGGGCTCGGGCAGTGGCTCTGCACGGAGGGGGCTGCGCGGCCCCGGGAGCAGCTCGGCGGCGGTGGCTCCAGAAAAGGAGGAGGCTCCGTGCGGAGGGGACTGCATGGCTCTGGGAGCAGCTCAGAGGGGTTTGGGTGGCGGCTCCATGGAGGGGGCTATGCACACGGTAGCATGAATCCAACAGTGCAGGCCCCAAAGCACAGGCCGCTGGGACACAGCCCAGGACCCAGCCTCCCCCAGGACAGGAAGAGTCCGGGAGGGCCCAGGACAGCAAGGACGCTCCTGCCCCGAGCTGAGCAGATCAGCGGCCCCGCCCCAGAGCCTCCAGGCCCTGCAGATGGAGAGCTCTGTAATTACTGTGGGGGCTGAATCCAGATTTCCAGAGCTGGCCTCTGCCACTGGGGTTGTTCCTCCTGGGGCCTCCCAGGGTAAACAACCCCCACTGAACCCTGCACCAGGCAGGGAGCAGAGCAACTCCTCCAAGTGCTAACACTTGAAGATCAGCACAACAGGCCCCTCCCCCAGAAGACCAGATAGACGGACAAGTTCCAGGGGAAGTCAAGGGACTTAAAGTATACAGAAACAGAAGATACTCCCCCGTGTTTGTTTATTTATTTCTGATTGCTTCCCCCACACTTTTTCCCCTTTCTTTCTCTTTCTCTTTTTCTTCTCTTTTTTTCCTTTTTTCTTCCTTTTTTTCTTTTTCCTTTTTCTCTTTTCTTTCCTTCTTTCTCTCCTCTGTCTCCTTTTCCCAATACAACTTGTTTTTGGCCACTCTGCACTGAGCAAAATCACTAGAAGGAAAACCTCACCTCAAAAGAAAGAATCAGAAACAGTCCTCTCTTCCACAGAGTTACAAAATCTCAATTACAATTCAATGTCAGAAAGACAATTCAGAAGCACTATTATACAGCTACTGGTGGTTCTAGAAAAAAACATGAAGGACTCAAGAGATTTCATGACTGCAGAATTTAGATCCAATCAGGCAGAAATTAAAAATCAATTGAATGAGATGCAATCCAAACTAGAAGTACTAGCGATGAGGGTTAACGAGGTGGAAGAATGAGTGAGTGATATAGAAGACAATATGATGGCAAAGAGGGAAATTGAGGAAAAAAGACACAGACAATTAAAAGACCAAGAAGACAGATTAAGGGAAATAAACGAAAGCCTGAGGAAGAAAAACACATTTAATTGGGGTTCCCGAGGGCGCCAAAAGGGACAAAGGACCAGAATATGTATTTGAACAAATCATAGCTGAAATCTTTCCTAATCTGGGACAGGAAACAGGCCTTCTGATCCAGGAAATAGAGAGATCCTCCCTTAAAATCAATAAAAACCGTTCAAAACCTCGACACTTAATAGTGAACCTTGCAAATTCAAAAGATAAAGAGAAGGTCCTTAAAGCAGCAAGACACAAGAAATCCCTGAATTTTATGGGGAGGAGTATTGGGGTAACAGCAGAACTCTCCACAGCGACCTGGCTCCAGAAAGGGCTGAAAGGATATATTCAGGGTCTTAAATGAGAAGAATATGCAACCAAGAATACTTTATCCAGCAAGGCTCTCATTCAAAATGGAAGGAGAGATAAAGAGCTTCCAAGACAGGAACAGAAAGAATCTGTGACCTCCAAACCAGCTCTGCAAGAAATTTTAAGGGGGACTCTTAAAATTCACCTTTAAGAAGAATTTCAGTGGAATAATCCACAAAAACAAGGACTGAATAGATATCATGATGACACTAAACTCATATCTGTCAATAGTAACACTGAACGTCAACGGGTTAATGACCCTATCAAAAGGCGCAGGGTTTCAGGCTGGATAAAAAAGCAGAACCAATCTATTTGCTGTCTACAAGAGACTAATTTTAGACAGAAGGACACCTACAACCTGAAAATAAAAGGTTACAGAACCATTTAACATTCAAACGGTCCTCAAAAGAGAGCAGGCGTAGCCATCCTTAGATCAGATAAACTAAAATTTACCCTGAAGACTGTAGTGAGAGATGAAGAGGGACACTATATCATACTTAAAGGATCTATCCAACAAGAGGCCTTAACAATCCTCAATATATATGCTGCAAATGTGTGAGCTGCCAAATATTTAAACCAATTAATAAGCAAAGTTAAGAAATTCTTAGATAACAATACACTTATACTTGGTGACTTCAATCTAGCTCTTTCTACCCTCGATAGGACTCTAAGCACAACATCTCCAAAGAAACGAGAGCTTTAAATGATACACTGGACCAGATGGATTTCACAGAAATCTACAGAACTTTACATCCAAACTCAACTGAATACACATTCTTCTCAAGGGCACATGGAACTTTCTCCAGAATAGACCACATACTGGGTCAAAATTGGGTGTGAACCGATACCAAAAGATTGGGATCATCCCCTGCATATTCTCAGACCATAATGCCTTGAAATTAGAACTAAATCACAACGAGAAGTGTGGAAGGACCTCAAACACGTGTAGGTTAAGGACCATCCTGCTGAAAGATGAAAGGGTCAACCAGGAAATTAAGGAAGAATTAAAAAGATTCATGGAAATTAATGAGAATGAAGATACAACCTTTAAAATCTTTGGGATGCAGCAAAAGCAGTCCTAAGGGGGGAAAAACATCACAATACAAGCATCCATTCAAAAACTGGAAAGAACTCAAATACAAAAACTGACCTTACACCTAAAGAAACTAGAGAAAAAACAGGAGATGGACCCTACACTCAGCAGAAGAAGAGAGTTAATTAAGATTCGAGCAGAACTCAATGAAGTCGAGACCAGAAGAACCATGGAACAGATCAACGGAACCTGGAGTTGGTTCTTTGAAAGAATTAATAAGATAGATAAACCATTAGCCAACCTCATTGAAAAGAAGAAAGAAAAGACTCAAATTAATAAAATCATGAATGAGAAAGGAGAGATCACTACCAATACCAAGGAAATACAAACGATTTTAAAAACATATTATGAGCAGCTATATGCCAATAAATGAGGCAGTCTAGAAGAAATGGGCGCATTCCTGAAAAGCCACAAACAACCAAAACTGGAACAGGAAGAAATAGAAAACCTGAACAAGCCAATAACCAGGGAGGAAATTGAAGCAGTCATCAAAAAACCTCCCAAGACACAAGAGTCCAGGGTCAAATGGCTTGCCAGGGGAATTCTATCAAACACTTAGAGAAGAAACCATACCTATTCTACTCAAGCTGTTTGGAAAGATAGAAAGAGATGAAGTACTTCCAAATTCGTTCTATGAGGCCAGCATCGCCTTAATTCCAAAACCAGGCAAAGACCCAACCAAAAAGGAGAATTACAGACCAATATCCCTGATGAACATGGATGCAAAAATTCTCAACAAGATACTAGCCAATAGGATTCAACAGTACTTTAAGAAAATTATTCACCATGACCAAGTAGGATTTATCCCCGGGAAACAAGCCTGATTCAACACTCATAAAGCAATCAATGTGATTCATCATGTCAGCAAGAGAAAAACCAAGAACCATATGATCCTCTCATTAGATGCAGAGAAAGCATTTGACAAAATACAGCAAGCACCCATTCCTGATCAAAACTCTTCAGAGTGTAGGGATAGAGGGAACTTTCCTCGACATCTTAAAAGCCATCTACGAAAAGCCCACAGCAAATATCATTCTCAATGGAGAAGCACTGGGAGCCTTTCCCCTAATATCAGGAATATGACAGGGATGTCCACTCTCACCACTGCTATTCAACATAGTATTGGAAGTCCTAGCCTCAGCAATCAGACAACAAAAAGACATTAAACACATTCAAATTTGCAAAGAAGAAGTCAAACTCTCCCTCTTCACCGATGACATGATACTCTACATACAAAACCCAAAAGCCTCCACCCCAAGATTGGTAGAACTCATACAGCAATTTGGTAGCGTGGCAGGATACAAAATCAATGCCCAGAAATCGATGGCATGTCTATACACTAACAATTAGGCTGAAGAAAGAGAAATTAAAGAGTCAATCCCATTTACAATTGTACCCAAAAGCATAAGATACCTAGGAATAAACCTACCCATACAGGCAAAGGACCTATACCCTCAAAACTATAGAACACTTCTGAAAGAAATTGAGGAAGACACAAAGAGATGGAAAAATATTCCATACTCATGGATTGGCAGAATTAATATTGTGAAAATGTCATGTTACCCAGGGAAATGTACAGGTTTAATGCAATCCCTATCAAAATACCATGGTCCTTCTTCAGAGAGTTAGAACAATTTATTTTAAGATTTGTGTGGAATCGGAAAAGATCCCGAATAGCCAGGGGAATTTTAAAAAAGGAAACCATATCTGGGGGCATCACAATGCCAGATTTCAGGTTGTACTACAAAGCTGTGGCCATCAAGACAGTGTGGTACTGGCACAAATACAGACACATAGATCAATGGAACAGATTAGAGAGCAAAATTTGAATAACTAAGGCAAATTGCAAAACATCTAGAATCCCAATCAACTAAGATGGTTTCATGAAAAAATAAAAAATGAATAAAATACAACAAATAAGAAGAGTGAACCAAAACCAAAAAAATTCTGACTCAAAAGAGACAAGAAACCAAAATAACAGAACAAAGGTTAAAAAAGTCTAAGATCAAATGGCTTGATCTATTAATTTTTCCAAGTATTTAAAGAAGAATTAGTGCTGAAACATCACGATCTCTTCAAAATCTAATGAGAAAGGAACATGCCCAAATCTTGGTAGGAGGCCAGCATCACCCTGACACTAAAGTCAGGCAAGGACTCTATGAAAAAGGAAACTACAGTCCAATTTTTCAGATGAACATAAATGCAAAAATCCTAGCATTCAAATCCAACAGCACATGGAATGGATAATACGGGATGACCTGGAGGAAATCATCTCTGGGATGCAAGGAAAATTCAACATGCCCAAACCATAAATGGGACCCCCTGTATTAATAGAGTGAAAGATTAGATTACATGATCATTTCCTTTGATGCCTAAAATGATTTGACAAATTCCAACACACTTTTGTCTTCAAAAAATCTTAACAATCAAGGAACAGAAGAAATTGCCTCCATGAAATACTGGTAATTTATGGAAAAACCCACATCCAACACCATAATCAACAGTGAAATGCTGAAGCCCTCCTGTCAAGTCAAGAGCCACACAAGGATGCTTATTCCTACCATGAGTATTCATCTTGGTGCCATGAAGGAGAAGAAACTGTGACACCCCAAATATATCAGCTGGTCCCCTGGGTTGTTGTGAACTAAAGTCACTTGGGAATCAACCAGTGGAGAGACAGGCTGAGCCGCCTATGTCCTCTTGATGGCAAGAAATAAATCTACATGGGCATTTTCCCATACCTATACCTGGAGGGCAGAATCATCCTTAGCACCAGAATAAGGACCTTAGGACCCGGAAGGCAAACAACCCTTGTCAGTCCCTCACTAATTCACTGACTCAAGCCAATATCCTGACTTTATATCTACACAAACCCAATGTTTTGTTGTCGAAGTGACACAAGGGCTACATAATTTGGTCACTGTCTGGATGTTGTATTCTTGGGAGCTCATGCACTTGCAAAATGAAATAAATTTCACCTTAGATCAGTTTTCTGTCTACCGAGTAATTAGACCAAAGAACCTAGAAGAAACGAAGGAAAATCTTTCTGCTCCAATGACTGGAAGATCAAACCAATACATTAGGAAATAATAAAATAAATTATATTTAAATCCGTAGACAGGACAAAAATTCTTTTTTCCACATGACATGATCTGCTAGAGAGGCAAACACTTTAAACTCCACAAACTGGGATCCCTGGGTGGCACAGCGGTTTGGCGCCTGCCTTTGGCCCAGGGCATGATCCTGGATACCCGGGATCGAATCCCACGTTGGGCTCCCAGTGCATGGAGCCTGCTTCTCCCTCTGCCTATGTCTCTGCCTCTCTCTCTCTCTCTCTGTGACTATCATAAATAAATAAAAAAAATTTAAAAAAAAATTAAAAAAAATAAACTCCACAAACTGTTAAAATTAATTATTTCAGGGAACCTTCAGGGTATAAGATCATGTGAAATAAAGCTATATTTCCACACACTAACAACAAATTATCTAAAAGAATCAGAACGGGAGACAGAACATGAAAGACTCCAAACTCTAGGAAACAAACAAGGGGTGGTAGAAGGGGAGGTGGGCGGGGGGTGGGGGTGACTGGGTGACAGGCACTGAGGTCGGCACTTGACGGGATGAGCACTGGGTTTATTCTAAATGTTGGCAAATTGAACACCAATAAAAAATAAATTTATGATAAAAAAGAAAAAAAAGAATAGAAAATTACCAAAATATTCCTTTCACACTGCAGAAAAATAAAATAATTAGTATTAAATATCCATAGGTGGTTACATGCTATATACTAAAAATTACCTAAATTGATGAATGGATTTTAATAAGACATTGAGAGATACAAAGCTAATTCTGTCCACATGTTAGGACACTTCATATCGTTACATGATATTACAGAAATTTGACCTCAAAAGTAATGCAATCATGTTTATGAAACTTGTAAAGAATCTAATCTAAGTCTGGAGCTAACTATATACTCAGAGGACATGCAAATAGGGCCTTTCTTCCACCTATTAAACTAGCCCATTCCCGAACCTGCAGCTGGGAGAGGAGCCCAGATCCCAGCGTCCCCAGGGGACCCTATTCAGGGATCAGGACAGAACACACACAACTCACCATGGAGTCTGTGCTCCATTGGGTTTTCCATGTTGCTATTTTAAAAGGTGATTCATGGAGATGAAGAGACCTTGAATCTGTGAGTGGAAGTGAGTGAGAGAAACAGGGGATGGGGGACATTTTCCTGACCACGATGTCTTGTGTCTGCAGGTGTCCAGGGTGAGGTGCAGCTGGTGGAGTCTGGGGGAGACCTGGTGAAGCCTGGGTTGCCCCTGAGACTCTCCTGTGTAGCCTCTGGATTCACTTTCAGTAGTTACTGGATAAGCTGGGTCCACCAGGCTCCAGGGAAAGGGCTTCAGTGGGTCTCAGTAATTAACAAATATGGAAGTACCACATACCATGCAGATGCTGTGAAGGGCCAATTCACCATCTTCAGAGACAATGCCAAGAACACACTGTATCTGCAGATGAACAGCCTGAGAGCTGAGGACACGGCTGTGTATTACTGTGCACACACCGTGAGGGGACCACAGCATGAGCTCAGACACAAACCTCCCTGTAGAAGGGGATCGGGACCACTAGGATGTGCACACTCCTGACTATTTGTCACTTGAAGTCCCAGAAGCAGGTGCAGAGGGTGGTTCTGGGCAGGTTTCCTGTCAGGGTCTGGGCTTCCTCTCCAAGGAGCAGTTTCCCCCAGGGAGCCCCTCTCAACACTTGATTATGTGTTTACCTATTCAGTCTCTTTCTAAGAGACTTAGAATTCAAACATAGCACTTGCACTTACTTGTACTTAACTTTTCCTGACCCGAAATATTAATCAATTACAAATACCTCCATTCACATCATCTGAAGCTTTTAATGAGACCTAGTGGCACTCACTGTGGATCACAGGACCCCAAGCGAACATGCTGTCTTGCATATCTTGGTATAGAGGAATCCCCAATCAACACAAGAGAAAAGAAACATAATACAAAAATGTTAATAACAGCCTGGGATTGAGAGATATTCCCAGCATGACATGGTAGGGAAGTGGACTCAGAGGTCATTCACAAACACACACACACACGCACACACACACACAATAACGAGAGTATAACCTTTCATCACCTTCACCTTCAGTTCTGATGAAAGCCAGGCCGGCCTCTCATCATGTCACAAATGCCTGTATTGTGCCAGGGAATGCCACTGGCTCTGGGTGTGTATTGTGGGCCAGTGGTGGGGACGGCGTCCTTCTCCAGGAAGGGCTTGTGTGGAGTTAGTGTCCCAACTGCATCAAAAGAGGGAACTCCTGGGTTACTGTTTGATTTCTTTTCCTTTGGGTGGAGGAGAAGAATGTGAAAGGAATTTCAGGGAGCTACCAGTAAATAAAGACTGGATATGGTGTGAAGAATTCACCAAACCAGGGTAAAACTGGAAGGACAAAAGAGAAACATGGTCATCTCAGTAGACAAGTGTCTAAATCATATGGAAAGGAGATGAAAAATATATGGAAGCAGCACGAAACTTTAAATAATAATACAAATAGGCCAAGATCCTACCCAGGTCTCAGATGGAAGCTGTCCTCTTCCCAAGGAACCATCTGGTTCTGAAGGTCATGTGTACTTGGTGTGCTCAGCGACCAGAAGCTTCTACTGGACCATGAGGATCCTCAGGGTGAGGAGCTGGATTGAAGGACCTTCGACCTGCATGGAAATACTCATGGATCCTTCAGGTGCTTATGTCGGCTAACTGGTTGTGACCTTTACCATCCCTGTGGTGAAACCTAATGTCCATGTGATGGGGGGAGGAGGTGGAGCCTTAAGGACCACTTAGGTTAGGAGATGCAGCCTCATGATGGGATCAGGCACTTATACACCAGGATTGGGAAAGCTCCCAGCACCCTGGCTCCATGTGAGGTGACTGGGAAAGGACGGGGTAGGATGTGGGCGCTCTCCAGACACCACAGCTCCCTACACCTGGACCTCAGACGACCCAGACACCAGATCTGTGAGAATGAGTGTCTGTTGTTTGATCTGTTCAGCTCATGTATGATGTTCCAACAGGGAATATGGGCTTAAGTAATTTTTTCTTTATTTAAATTGAATTTACCAACATTCACTCTACCGTCAGTGTTCATCATATCATGTAAACTTCTTAAACTCCCATCACCCAGTTACCCCATTCCCCACCTCCTCCCTTCTAGTGACCCTCATTTTTTCCCCAGAGTTCAGTGTGTCTCATGATTTGTCTTCCTCTCTAGTCTTACCCCACTAAGTTTCACTCCTTCCCTTATGGTCTCTTTCAAAATCAATGACCATATCATTGCCTTTCTATGATGGATTTATTTCTCTCAATATAATGACTCCAGTTCCATCCATGTTGACGGAAACATTATTTCATGTTATTCATTATGTCTGACGGCTATGTAATATCCCATCGTATGTATAAAGCACATCTTTTTTTGTATATTGTTTATTGGAGTGCGATTTGCCAACATACAGCATAACACCCAGTGCTCATCCAATCAAGTGCCCCCCTCAGTGCCTGTCACCCAGTCACTCCCGTCCCCCGCCCACCTCCCCATCCACTACCCCTTGTTCTTTTCCCAGAGTTAGGAGTCTCTCAACTTCTGTCACCCCCTCTGATATTTCCACCTATTTTCTTACCATTCTCCTATGATCCCTTTCACTGTTTTTATATTCCCCAAGAATGAGACCATATAATGTTTTTCCTTCTCCAATGGACTTATTTCACTCAGCATAATATCCTCCAGTTCATTCAAGTCAAAACGATTGGTGGGTATTCATCATTTCTAATGGCTGAGAAACATCCCACTGTATACATAGACCACAGCTTCTTTATCCATTCATCTGTCAATAGACACTGAAGTTCCTTCCACTGTTTGGCTGTTGTGGAATGTGCTGCTGTGAACATTGAGATGCAAGTGTCCCTGCATTTCATTAAATCTGTGTCTTTGGGGTAAGTAGCCTGTACTGCAATGGCTGGCTCCTAGGGTGGCTCTATTCTCACGTATTCAGGACATTCCATTCTGTTTTCCGTACCGACTCAATAAGCATAATTCCCACCAGGAATAAAAGAGGCTTCCAGTTTCTCAATATCCTCCCTTATATTTGTTGTTTCTGGCCTTTTTACTTTATCCATTCTGAGTTGTATAAGTGGGATCTTAGTGTGGTTTTCATTTGTATTTCCCTGATGACAAGTCAGGTGGATCATTTTTGTCCTCTGCCTGTTGGCCATTTGTTGGTCTTCTTTGGAGAAAAGCCTTTTCATGTATTCTCCCCATTTCTTGACTGGATTGATTGCTATGTTGGCTGCTGAATTTGTTAATGAAATATCTTGTCCTATTCTGTAGGCTGCCTTTTGTTTTGTCACCTGTTGTACTGTTGTACAGATTCTATCTTGATGAAGTCCTAACAGTTTACTTTTCCCTTTGTTTCCTATGCCTTTTGAGAGGAGCCTTGCTAGGAGTCACTGAAACTGAGGACAAAAAGTTGCTACCTGAATTCACCTCTAGGATTTGGATTAATTCCTGTCTCAGATTTCAGTATTTCATTATTTTGAGATTATCCTTGTGCTTTGTGTAGCAGAATGGTCCACTTTCACTCTTATGCAGGTGGCTGTCCAATTTTTTTCAGATCCATTTGTTGATGTGTCTTTCTTTCATTAGATATTTTTTTTCTTGCTTTTTGAGGAGTAGTTGCCCATAGGCTGAGGGTCCCTTTCTGTGCTCTCTGCTCTGTTCAATTGATCTATATGTTGTTTTTGCCAGTACCACGCTATCTTGATGATAAAGGCTTTATAGTAGAGCTTCTCTGCAAACATTGTTATGCCCTGCAGCTGTAGTTTTGTTTCTGTTGTTTTTTTTTTTTTTCAAAATGATTCTACCTGTTTGGCAACTAAGGAAAGAAATTGAAGAAGACACAAAGAGATAGAAAACATTCTGTACTTACAGATTAGAACAATGAATATTGTCAGGGCACCTGTGTTGCTCAGAGGTTGAGTGTCTGCAATTGGCTGGGGTTGTGATCCTGGGGTCCTGGGATGCTGTCCTGCATCAGGCTTTTGGAAGGGAGCCTGTTTCTCCCTCTGCCTCTGTGACTCTCCTGAATAAATAAATAAATCTTTAAAACAAAAACAAAAATATTGGGGATCCCTGGGTGGCTCAGCGGTTTAGTGCCTCCCCTTTGACCCAGGGTGTGATCCTGGAGTCCCGGGATTTTGTCCCACGTCGGGCTCCCGGCATGGTCCTGCTTCTCCCTCAGACTATGTATCTGCCTCCCTCTCTCTCTCTATCATTAATGAATAAATAAAATCTTAAAAAAATAAATCCTGTGAAAATCTCTATGTTGCCCAGAACCTTCTTCATATGCAAAGCAATCCTTGTGAAAAATCCCGGACATATTTCACAGAGTATAAACATAGAATCCTAAGATTTTTATGGCACACAGAGGGAAATTAGGGACACATGGATGCACTGTCATGGCCCTGCTGTATTTGTTGTGAGAAGTATCATGTAACCACCCTCATCCAGTGAAGGGTGCATTTCTCACCTGGAACTAGGACTAATCTTTTGTAAACCATAGGTAGCTGTCAAAAAGTCACAGAGGACACACTGAACAGGAGAACAATGATACAAGAGAGTTAGAGATACTCAGACACTTTGGAAATTCAGTTTAAGGATGTTCTGTTATAACGTTTCCAGAAGATGAGGATGTGACGACCCAGTGGGATTTGTGTCTCACCATCACCTTACAGGGTTGTGTTGTACTGATGGCCTTTAGGTGTATCCCTTGTCACTGGATGAACTTTGGTGCCCCGTGTCCTCATTTCAACCCACCTGCATCTGTGACTCTCCCTTTGGCCATGAGATCAGTTTCCATTTAGGATTTCCTCAATGGAACCCCTCAAGGGTCCTACACGACTTATTTGGCCTTTATCATTTTATTTAAATGCAATCATTTTTGTCATGGAATTTGCAACAACCAGGTAACATGACCTGGTTATGTCAATATCTAACAGCTCTACCATCCTATTCCATAGTCTACATGTGAACATATATAACAGTGAAGCTATTTCAGGGAAGGTAAGTCCACTCATGTTCAGCAAGGCAGGGGAGCAGCTCTGAATGCTCAGAAGCAGGGCATTGGTTGGCTGTGGTGATTTCATCGCTTATACAAAGAGCAGCTATCTCCAACATGAACACTCAGAAAATAGATGTGAGATGATAGAGCATGGGATAGAGCACACAGATCCTCTTGCAGTGTGCAGCTCTGGACCTGATCTGGGCTTACATGGATGTCTAAATGCACAGTGCAATTGGAAATGGATTGTTATCATTTGCTGTTGGTGTTGTTTCCTCTATAGATGCTCACACGCCACATTGTTAAGGCCTGTATTGGGGTTTTGTGACTCTTCCTGACTGCATTGTAGAGCAGTTATGAACATGGCCTCCTACGTCTAGCCTGGGATTGAATGTTTGCACCCCGGAGTCTTCAGGGAGCCCGCATAGGAGAGCCATCAAGCTCTTTCTGTCCTCTGTTGACATCTGAATCATGTGTTCACCCTACCTGTGTCTGGGCTGGTATATCTCAGACACATGAATGGATCTCTAAATGACAGTATGAAAGGCTCTGTAGTGTGGACCTGGGCTCATCCTCTGAGGGATTGTCATGAGAGAGGGTGTAGTTTCTGCCTGCTGGTTTCAGAATAGATGTCACTGGACCACACAGAGTTCAGTTTATGGAAACAAAGCACAACGGCTGCACTCAGACCCAATGTTCACACGTCTATAGGTTCCAGTCCTTCTTAACCATGCATCACATTGTGCCACTTTTTCTTCTTGGCGCTCAGGGGGTCCTTAGATCCAGAAATTTCCCTATTTTTCCATTTGAGCACCATCATGCTAGGTCCGTCCCCTGCAGGAGTAGAATTCTATAAGTTCATACATTCCTCTCTTGTCCTTAAAGTGTTTGACTGTAGCTTCTGCAAGCAACCTCCCTCCTGCTGTCATCCCCATGGTTGTATCTCCCCAATGTCAACAGCAGACAGCTCCAACACTCCAAAACCTGCTCAGTATTCTTTTAGGAGTCTTTCTGTTGTTTTTTCAACTCTGATTGATTTCATGGGTGTACGAAATGATTCAATAACTATCCAGCTGTTCCAGGGATATGACAATCCCTGAGTCCCCCTAATCTTCTTACATGTTCACTTCTCTCTCCCATATTTTCTTATAATAAAGATGGTGTGGTGAATTCTCTCTGATTTATATGTTGGAGGAGAACCTTGAATCCTGGTGTTTTGTTCCAGAATATCATAAACTTATTTTCACCCCTACTCTGATTCTGGATCCTAATGACTCATTTGTGTTTGTAAAGCCTATTGAGTATTGTACTAATATTATATTAAGTTTCAGGAAGTAATTATAGACATGTGTAGTACATACACATAAGGTCATCCAACGGGTGAAAAAAAGGAGCAATGCACCTCCTAGCAGTGAGGTTGGGGCTTCCAGGAAGGCACAGATTCTCCCAAAGGATTAGAGTTACAGATATATTATTAGCATCCATTGGCCATGTCTCTGTAGAGGTGACACAGGTGCCATTTGTGTGCTGGGCTCTGCTTACAGTCTTCCTGATGCATATGATCTATTCAAAGATGGAAATAGAGGTACCCAGGTGAGTCAGCTATTTGGCACCACCCTCAGCCCAGGGCCTGATCCTGGAGATCAGGAATAGAGTCCTACATCAGGCTCCCTGCATGGAGCCTGTTTTCCCACTGCCTGTGTCTCTGCATCACTCTCTCTCTCACTCTCTCTCTGTGTGTCTCTCTTGAATAAATAAATAATATATTAAAAAACAAATATGGAATGGGCTAAATTTTTAGACAAATCAGAAGTCCTGTATGCAGCCCACAGGGTCAGGGGGACTGATCTAAGAAAACCAAAATTGGTTGATCAGATGCACAAATTGAAATTGAATTCAAACTGAAACTTCCTGCTGCATTTGTTATGAAAAATACCTGATAAATCTGTAGAAGAGGATCATGGTAGATATTTTTCTTCTCCTAGATGGAATATAGTATTTGAATGTAAAAGGAATTCATGAAAAACTTACAGTGTAAATGCAGCACTACACTGTTAGTTTAGGAAGTATAAGGAAAATAGAAATATTGGCTATACAATGGAAAATGTTCATTCTGACACCAGGTTATTATATCCAAAACCCTGTCTGAATGAGCTCATTCTGTGTCAGGTAAGCTCATCAAAGCGATTACAGAAGATCAGAGTTAACTGCAGTGGAACACCTTGACTGAGTTTTTAGAGACTTACAAATAGAACTGCATTACATGAAACCCTCTGAAATTCAGCTAAATTCTAAATTTAGCAAAAGCATGTGATCCCTAATACAGTAGCTTCAGAAAAATGATCCCAAGCTGACTATATACTGAGAGGACATGTATCTAGAGGCCACCTTCTATTGAATAAAATAGCCCAGACATGACCCTGCATCTGGGAGAGGAACCTCAGCCGCAGGAACAATGTCAGTTATCAGGACAAAACACAACACACCATGGAGTCTGTGCTCAGCTGGGTTTTCCTTAACACTATTTTTAAAATATATTTTTATATATTTTCTATTTGAGTCAATTTGCCAACATAAAGCATATCCCCAGTGCTCATGACGTCAACAGAAAGATGGGCATTTTTAAGAACTAACGAAAATCCTCCATAATATATATTTTTAAAATCTTTTTTAACATGTCTATGACTTTGATATTTTCATCTAATGTTGCTAGAAAGAGAGAAATTATACCTCAAAAGTTTATAAACATTGGGATATGGGGTAATGAGATTGAATATGTCTGATTTATACATTTTATCCCCAACTGGAAGCAGATATTAATTAACCAAAACCGTCATGACTCCATTGTGGTAATATGGGGGTTGAAATTGAAACTACAGCTGCCGTTCCTAATTCAACCATGACCGCACCTCACTTTCAGCCTCTACAGACACCATCATCCCATGACGTCCCTGTTTGTGGACTTTCTGCACTAATGGGAAAGGCCTGTTAGTACGGGGTGCTGCTGGATACTCAGAGAGTAGGAACAAGTGTCTACTGGCATTCATCTGAAGCTACTGTTCCTTGACAGGGAATTGGTCAGAGTTCGATGATTCATGTTTACCCTGTGCTGTTCCCCTGACTTTCACCATGTGACACAAAAAGTGGATTCCTTCTTCTAATTTAATATTTTTAATTTAATGTCTAGTTCTATATACTATGAATCTCTCAACTTCCCCTGGAGCTTTCCTGTGAACCAGCAATTGCACTACTGGGATTTACTACAAAGATACAGATGCAGTGAAAGACCATGACACCTACACCTCAATGTCCAGAGTAGCAAAACTGTGGAAGGAGCCTCAGTGTCCATCGAAAGAATAATGGATAAAGATGATGTGGTCTATATATACAATGGAATATTACTCAGCCATTAGAAATGAAGAACACCCACCATTTGCTTCGATGTGATTGGAACTGGAGGGTGTTATGCTGAGTGAAGTAAGTCAGTCACAGAAGAACAAACATATGGTCTCATTCATTCAGGAAATATAAAAAGTAGTGAAAGGGAGTAAAGGGGAAAGGAGATAAAAATGAGTGGGAAATACCAGAGAGGTCGACAGAACATAAGAGACTCCTAACTCTGGGAAAGGAACTCTGGGAAGGAACTCTGGGAAGGGGTAGTGGTAAGGGAGCTCAGCGGGTTTAGGGATGACTGGGTGATGGGCAATCAGGTGTCACTTGACGGGATGAGCACTGGGTGTTATACTATATGTTGGCAAAGCACACTCCAATGAAAAATAACTAAGAAATAAAATTTGAAAAACAAAAGAAACTTCAGATAATGAGGAGTAGTCCTAACCAAAGAGGAAAGGACCTAGTCTAAAAATTCTAAAATACGTATGAAAGACATTAAAAAAGACAGAAATATATGGAAAACAGTTTATTCTTATGGATTGGAAAATTAAATATTCATAAAATGTCTATGCAACCAACAGCAATCTATGCATCCAGTATGAACCCTATCAAACACCACCAACATTTTTCTAGGGAACGGAACAAGCCTAAAATTTGTAAATAAACAGAAAAGATTCTGAGTGAGCAAAAGAATGTTGAAACAAAAAATAAATCAAGGCAGCCCAGGTGGCTCAATATTGTAGCACTGCCTTTGTGTCCAGGGCATGATCCTGCAGACCTGGGAACAAGTCTGATATCAGGCTCCCTACATGGTGCCTGCTGCTCCCTCTGAGTCTGAGCATCACTGTCCAGATGCTGTTTGATGTCTGTGAGGTCAGGACAGCTGTTCCCTTCCTGCTTTCATAATTCCTTCTTTGCCTGCATATTTTGAGTTTGAAAATGAAATGCCTTGGAGAAGGTTGAATTTGTTGAATTTCATAAGAGTATCTGTGCTTCCTGGATGTTGAGGTCTCTGTCCTTCCAATTAGGGGGCTTTTCAGGAGTTCTTTCATTGAATAAACCTGCCACCATTTCTCGGTCTTCATTTTATGGACCTCTTATCAAAGGATTGTTATTGTTTCCTAAGCCACTGAGTTCCCTGTCTACCTTTGGGGACAATTACTTTGTTTCCTTATAGTGTTCTTTCATGATTTTCTACAATATTATCTTCTATTTCCCCAATATGCTGTTGTTTCATCCGTCCTCTATTTTCACGCATTTGGGACAGCATTTCTGTAATATCAGTTTTAATTTTGGGCTGACAATGGCTTTTTTCTTTTATCTCTAAAATAAGTGATTCTTGAGTGTCTTCAATGTTTGCACAAACCCAGTTGTATCTTTTAAAACATTGTTTTAGATTCCAGCCTGCTATGTAATCTAATCACCTTTAACCAGCCATATCCTCAAGTGGGTGGATTTCTGTGATGAACTCATATAACGAAATGAAGTCTAAACAATTTTCCTCTTTTCTGCTTATCCTAATTGTAGAAGCTTCAGGAAGTAGTTTCCTTCCCTGTCCCAGTCCCACAGCTAAATCTCCGCAACACAACACTCCACACCGCCTACATTCCAAAACGTGTCGATTTTCTACTTTCAGACTAGCATTTTTTTAAGACTAGCATTTTTGATTCTCTCATCCTCCAAATGATTTCTTGTTAGCTCAGAATTATTTGATAAATATCCAGCTGTGTAGAGGGATGACACAAGCCCAGGATCCCCTGCAGGTCTGACATCATAACTCCTCTCCCCTTGTGTTTGTTAGCAAAGAAGATCTGAAATAATACAAGGAGGCAATATGCATGACACCAAAATCCTCATTTTAGTAACCAAGTGAGAATACAAATTGTTAATTGACCTTCCTTCTTCATCTACCAACTACATACACTCTTTGATTTCAGCAACTCTTCAGCTTGTCACAGCCCATTACTTGAGAGGGAGACCAACACCTTCATCCTGAAGGGTCTCTGCTTGGTCTCCTCCTTACAAGCTATTGGTACCTACTTAGCGCTCTAATCCCATCTTGAAAGGAAAATCCACTCCTCTCCAAAGCCAGCTGCATCAGGGATGTGAAGACAATTTTTGTCTACTGAGTTCCACTCTTAAGTGGTGCCTGAATATCTGCAGAACCATCTGTGGAGGAGGCTCCTTTTTTCTTTCCCCTTTCAAATAATTTCTTACTCTTTCCATGAGTTCATAAGTGCAGGGTGTGAGACTGAATGCAGTGGAGCAGGACTGGGTTCCATGAGGAATTGGAAGCTCCTTAATGGGACATGCTGTGTCCTCAGGATTGCTCCAGAACCCAACACTTCTTCCATTTGGTGATGGAGAGGCACGGTGCGTGCCCCAATCTTGGGATTAGGTGCTCAAATACCACTCAATTCAAGATGGAAAGCTCAGTTTCCATCCTAACCTAGGGACACAGGCTTCGAACTGTAAATTCTAAGATCCAGAAACAGCCTGACAGCTTTCTCTATAGACGAACCATGATCAGCAGAGTTTGGCAGGGGTTTTCCCGCAAAATTTGAAGACCATCAATCTGAAATGCCCATAGGGGACTTCTAGAGCACTTCAGATTTTATGCAGCCCAAATAGGAATGGTGAGTAGTCATGTGGGGAGCATCACCAACCCTACATCCTCCACGTCCTTGATGGTGGCACCATTCTCAGGAGTTCTTTAAGAAACATGTAACAGATTAATGTTCTATTCCCTGGAAAGAGGTAAATGATAAATGTAAATATAATGATCCTCACAATACAACACATCTCCACCTATTGACTAAATTACTGAATTGAATAAATTAAACTATGACAATACTAAATGTCATCAAGGTTGTACAGAAAGTAGAACTCTTTTTAATTATGATCTCTGATCTCATCTGGATAAAATATATATAATTAGATCCTAGGAAAACAGAGCTTGACAAGAACCATTATCTGTCTGCTGCATCCTGGAGCCACAGATTCGATGTTGGTGTAAATCATTCCGATCTGTTGTAATGAGAACCAGGGAAGGTCATTTGTGTTGCTCAGTCTAACAGTAGAGATGATAACATGAGATGAATAGCACAGACATTGAGACAAATAAATTAGATGACTTCTGCTTTCCATGGATATTCTTGTATTCATGGATTCAATGAGTTGGCAGATGCTCCCTATGATTCCGGATGGAAATATACTTTATAAGTCCAGGGATCCAATGGTCATCTCACCTGGAAACCATCCCACTTCTAGGGAAATCCAAGACTTCTCCACAAATCATGTAGAGCACAGGTATGTCAGTGGATACACATGCCTCTTTGTAGTTTGGGGGATATATTATTCCCTGAACTCTGCTTTATCTCTTTTAAATATTTTATTTATTTATTCATGAGAGACCCGGAGAGAGGCTGAGACACAGGCTGAGGGAGACGCAGGCTTTCTCTGGGGAGCCTGAGGTAGGACTCACATCCAGGACTCCATAATCCTGACCTGGGCTGAAGGTTGAAGCTCAAACATGGAGCCACTCAGGTGCCCCAGAACTCAGTTTTCTTAGCGACCTCCAAAATGGGTGTTTTTCAAAATCCTCAGTACTTTCTTGTTTGAAAGATGATGTGATATGTAAATTCATTTAGCCAACATACAGCATAACACTAAGCTCTCACCACATCAGATGTCCTCCTCAACACCCATCACCCAGTTACCACATTTGTGACAAATACAGGGTGGTATACTATGGTATACTGTATGCTGGCAAGTTGAATTTAAATAAAGAAAAAATGGTTAAAATACTCCTTCATCCTTGCACATATCATGCAGACAACAACAGATTATCTCTCCTTGTTTTATACTGCATTTAACAAAAATCTTGGCCATTTATGCCAGTCATCTTTAAAGATTTTAATATCTTTAGATAATTTTCATTTAAAAATGAAAAAAGAAAAATACTTTAACTTCTCTAAGATGGTGTTATTTTTATTTAGCCTTTTGTGGTGATAATGTTTCTTTTACTGGACATGAATTAAATCATTTTAGGGTCAATCATTTTAGCCTTAGACGGTAGGCCGACCTACCTTATTCCATCCTTTGGATATTTGGAACACCTGTATTTGATGCAAAAAATAAATGCCTGTTTTTAAAGTTAAAAAAAAAAACAAAGATTTTGGGATAACTACCTTCTGTGTTACCTGGAAACTCGAAATCTCACTCTGCCATTTATCACACAATATCATAATCTTATATCGCTCTTTCCCCTGATCCAGCACTTCTATGCACTCAAGAGCTCTTTTAATGTAGAAAGTCCATTGAGTATGATACAATCATTATATGATTTGCAGGAAGTGACAGTTGCCACCTGTGGACCATGCACACAATCTCATTCTTGTCTCCAATGACACAGGAGCTTCATGGGTGACAATAGATGAGCTCCAATAGAACCGAATAGCAGGACTATTATTAACACCACCCTCTATCACTGTTCAGTGGATGTTTCGGCCAGTTTGAGGGTGTGGACTGCTGGCAGTCTTCCTGATGCACACGATCCATTCAGTGATGGAAATTCCTGCAAATGGACATGTAACAGGAGCCCTCTGCTCAAACTGCAGGGTTATGGGGATCAGTCTGAGGAAATCAAATACTGATAGCAATCAGAAGCACTCCACCGTGGCAGTTTCTCTAACCATCTACCTTCTTCTCTGTGTTAGAAAAGCCAGTTATGATTCCTCCTACAAAAGGAACAGTTTTTTGAGGAAGAGGTTATATAGTGTGGATAGTCTGGTACCTCAGAGAGTGTCTCTAGTGTGTGCTGCATGCACTGGGCTCTTCTGTTTTGGCATCTTTTTCCATCAGGTCATACCTACAGAGACTCTCCCTGTCTGCAGTGGGCAGTGTGTGATCCTTGGCCAGGATGTGATGAGTTTTAACTGGGTGTGGTTGATAAATGACACCTGGTACCACCTCCACTAGAACGGAGGCCTTGCAGAATTCTCTGGTCACGATATGTGGGTGGACAGGGGTACAGCCACTCCAGGAAACAGTATTGAGGTTACTCAGAAAGTTAAAAACAGAGCCTTAGCATGAACCAGTAAACAAAGACCTAAAAATTCACACAAAAAAATAAAGAAAATCTGGTTTACAAGGAACCTCAAACACCTCTGTTTATATATTCATTATTTTCAAGACAAAATATGAAAACAGCACAAGTGTACATTTTCCGATGAATAAATAAGATAATAAAGTGTGTTTCTCTTCAAACATCATGATGCAGGGACATGGTAAACAGTTTGTTAAGTCTGGGGAAACATGGAAGAGTCCTCAATTTCTGAATACATAATCATAGTGCCCGTAACCAAGTTGCCAAGGACAAGCTCCAGGAAAAATATAACTGATATTTTCATGGCAATCTATGTGAGTGTACAAGTACAATGATCTCCATGCCATTGATGAGGACACGGCTGTACAACACATCCTTTTTTGGTCACATTTTATGGAATTAGTTATTTTAATAATCATTCCACTCTTGTAACTTTATTTAGAATTCCCAGTCATATGTACAGAGAGGTGTAAATGCCCCTGTGGTGGTTGAACACACAACATCTCCATCAGCTCTGTGAGTCTTTGTCAAGGTTTCTACTTGTCTCCATTTTTGTGTGACCAAGAGACCTGGTATCCACACATCACTCAATTGGCACTTCTAGAAATTCCAGAAACCTACAAATCTCATGTCCAGTTCCTTCCTGGAAGTGGCTCAGGGAGGATCCAGGTCCCATGGTGGGGAGCACAGCCAAGACACTGGGACTCACTTAAAACTGCTGTGTGGTCTCAGACACTCACACAAGCTCTCTTCTGCAGTGAATAGTTATATACCTGTAAATGGTGGTAAATTGTTATGTTCATAACCTATCTTGAGTGTATATGTGGAAAAATGGAAGATAATTGATGATAAGTAATCAGGCAGCAAATGAGGTTGGAGAAAGCACAATTTACTGACACATATCCTGTCTGCAAGACTCTGCCATGATCCACACGTGTGTTCTGAGCAGCTAGCATCATAAGGATGCTAACTGCTAAATTTGATATGTACTCAGAGGACAGGCTAATAGCGCCCTACCTCTACTAGTAAACCAGCCCAGCCTGAACCCTTAGCTGGGAGAGTAGGCCCAGCCCCAGGAACCTTAGGCGACCCCTTTCAGGGATCGGAACAGAACACAGAAAACTCACCATGCAGGCTGTGCTCAGGTGGGTTTTCCGTGTTGCTATTTTAGAAGATAATTCCTGGACAACGGATACCTTGACTATGTGAGTAGAGGTGAGTGAGAGAAACATGATGTGGGACAGTTTCCTGACCAGGATATCTTGTGTCTGCAGGTGCTCAAGGTGAGGTGAAGCTGGTGGAGTCTGGGGGAGACCTGGTGAAGCCTGGGGGATCAATTAGACTCTCCTACATGACCTCTGGATTCACCTTCAGGAGCTAGTGTATGAGGTGGTTCAGCCAGGCTCCAGGGAAGGAGCTGCTGTGGGTCACATGGGTTAATACTGGTGGTAGCAGCAAAAGCTATGCAGATGCTGTGAAGGCGATTCACCATCTCCAGAGACAATGCCAAGAACACACTGCATCTGCATATGAATAGCCTGAGAGCCCTGTATTATTATGTGAGTGACACATTGCAGGGACTTTAGTGTGAGTCCAGACAGAAGTCTTCCTGGTGAAGGGAATCAGGACCTGTTGTGATGGTCATCAGACATTTGATGGAAGAGTTGACTCATTCCATTGTACACCATACCCTGATCTTACACTACATGTTAAAAACAGTAATTTAAATAAAATCTGTAAAACTAATTACAACTTAAACATTTTTAAGTCCCTTAAATTGATAGTGTAACTCAAGAAGATGCTTATAATAACCAAATATTATACTATTCAGGGATTTATTTTTTTTTTTAAATTTTTTTATTTATTTATGATAGTCACAGAGAGAGAGAGAGAGAGAGAGAGAGAGAGGCAGAGACATAGGCAGAGGGAGAAGCAGGCTCCATGCACCGGGAGCCTGATGTGGGATTCGATCCCGGGTCTCCAGGATCGCGCCCTGGGCCAAAGGCAGGCGCCAAACCGCTGCGCCACCCAGGGATCCCCCTATTCAGGGATTTATTAATTACTAGGTCTGTGAAACTGAAGAGTCAATACACTGTCAAGGGGCAATTTCTTGATCTGAATAGTATATAATGAGTTATACTATGAAAGATAATTAATCTTTCTATTTTAAGGTTTTATACAGTATTTTCTTTGATTTGAGATTAGAGTGTCTACTTTCATATATTGATTTTGAATGCTCATTTTGTTTATTTTAAAATTAAATTATTGGTCTTCTGTTTAATTGCTTTCTATATCAGGGAAGGAAAAACATAAGAACTGATAATCATTAACATATTATCCATAACTCAAGTCTATTCACTTAAATCAGTAAAACCAGGAAGCTCCTGGAAAGGTGCAGATGATGTTCTGTGAGGAGCAGGACTAATGTACATTCCTGAGACTCTGAGTATGGAAGGGCTGATCCCCATGTCAGGTGTCACGGAAGAAATGAGGATCTGTTGGAGGTGGTTGAGGGTGATGCCGTGTGCTGCATATGCCTAACTCAATTGACCTTTACACTTCAAAAAACTTAAGACCTGAAAAGAGACATGGTGTTTTTCCCCCTGAAATACAGCAATGAAAATGGGAATTTTTAAGAACTGACAGAAAATATATCATAATATATATATTAAATCTTTCTAAAATGTCCCTATGCTTTTGATATTTTCATCTAATTTTGCTAGAAAGAGAGAAATTACATCTCAAATTTCATAACCATTGGGATATGGGGTAATGAGATTATATATGTTTGATTGATCCATTTTATCCCTAACTGGGTTCAGATATGAATTAACCAAAACTATCATGACTCCACTGCGGTAACATGTAGGTTGTAATTCAAACCACAGCTGCTTTTCCTAACTCACCCAAGCCCGCACCTCACTTTCAGCCTGTCCAGACACCCATAATCCCATGATTGTTTGGTGACTTCCTGCACTTTGGAAAAGGCCTGTCAATATGGGGTGCTGCTGGATACTCATGAAGCATGGACTAGTGTCCACTGGCATTCATTTGAGTCTCCTATTCCTCTATTGGGAATAGGTCGGAGGTCAATGATTTTACCAAGTGTGATTCCCCTGAACTACACCACCTGACAGCAAACATGGATTCCTGTTTCTAAATCAATTTTTTATAATGTAATGTCTAGTTCTATATACTAAAAATCTATCTATTTCCCCTGGAGCTTCACGACAACCCAGCAATTGCACTGCTGGGGATTTACTACAAAAAAAAAAAAAAACAGATGCAGTTAAATGTGGGGACACTAGCATCCGAATGTTTCTAGCAGCAATGGCCACCAAAGCTGAATTGTAGAAGGAGCCATGGTGTCCATCGACAGATGATGAATAAAGAAAAGGTGGTCTAAGTATACAATGGACTACTACTCAGCCATTAGAAACAACAAACATTTTTTATTTTTATTTATTTTAATAATAAATTTATTTTGTATTGGTGTTCAATTTGCCAACATACAGAATAACACCCAGTGCTCATCCCACCAAATGCCCCCTCAGTGCCCATCACCCATTCACCCCCACCCCCCGCACTCCTCCCCCACCACCATCCCCAGTTCGTTTCACAGAGTTAGGGGTCTTTATGATATTTCACAGAGTTGGGGTCTTTATGATATTTCCCACCCATTCTTCTCCCTTCCCTTCTATTCTCTTTCACTGTTATTTATAATCCCCAAATTAATGAGAACATATAATGTTTTTCCTTCTCCGATTGACTTACTTCACTCAGCATAATACCCTCCAGTTCCATCCACATTGAAGCAAATAGTGTGTATTTCTCATTTCTAATGGCTGAGTCATATTCCATTGTATACATAAACCATATCTTCTTTATCCATTCATCTTTCGATGGACACTGAGGCTCCTTCCACAGTTTGGCTATTGTGGACATTACTGCTAGAAACATCGGGGTGCAGTTGTCTGGGCATTTCATTGCATCTGCATCTTAAAGGTAAACCCCAGCAGTGCAATTCCTGAGTTGTAGCGCAGGTCTATTTTTAACTCTTTGAGGAACCTCCACACAGTTTTTCAGAGTGGCAGCACCATTTCACATTGCCACCAACATTTTAAGAGGGTTCCCCTTTCTGCTCATCCTCTCCAACATTTGTGGTTTCCTGCCTTGTTAATTTTCCCCATTGTCACTGGTGTGAGGTGGTATCTCATTGTGGTTTTGATTTGTATTTCCCTGATGACGAGTGATGCAGAGCATTTTCTCATGTGCATGTTGTCCATGTCTATGTCTTCCTCTGTGAGATTTCTGTTCATGTCTTTTGCCCATTTCATGATTGGATTGTTTGTTTCTTTGGTGTTGAGTTTAAGAAGTTCTTTATAGATCTTGGAAACTAGTCCTTTATGTGATACGTCATTTGCAAATAACTTCTCCCATTCTGTAGGTTGTCTTTTAGTTTTGTTGACTGTATCTTTTGCTGTGTAAAAGCTTCTTTTCTTCATGATGGCCTGATAGTTCATTTTTCCTTTTGTTTCTTTTGCCTTCATGGATGAATCTTGCAAGAAGTTACTGTGGCCGATTTCAGAAAGGGTGTTGCCTGTGTTCTCCTCTAGGATTTTGAAGGAATCTTGTCTCACATTTAGATCTTTCATACATTTTGAGTTTATCTTTGTGTATGGTGCAAGGGAGTGTTCATTCTTCCACATGTGGATGTCCGATTTTCCCAGCACTATTTATTGAAGAGGCTGTCTTTCTTTCAATGGATATTCTTTCCTCCTTTATCGAATATTAATTGACCATAAATTTGAGGGTCCACTTCTGGATTCTCTATTCTGTTCCATTGATCTATGTGTCTGTTTTTGTGCCAGTACCACACTGTCTTGATGACCACAGCTTTGTAGTACAACCTGAAATCTGCCATTGTGATACCCCCAGCTATGGTTCTTTTTATAAAATTCCCCTGGATATTTGAGGTATTTTCTGATTCCACACAAATATTCAAATAATTTGTTCTAACTCTCTGAAGAAAGTCCATGGTATTTTGATACGGTTTGCGTTAAATGTGTAAATTTCCCTGTTTAACATTGACATTTTCACAATATTAATTTTTCCAATCCATGAGCATAGAATATTTTTCCATCTCTTTGTGTATTCCTCAATTTCTTTCAGAAGTGTTCTATAGTTCTTAGGGTATATATCCTTTACCTCTTTGGTTAGGTTTATTCCTAGGTATCTTATACTTTTGGGTGCAATTGTAAATGGGATTGACTCCTTAATTTCTCTTTCTTCAATCTCATTGTTAATGTATAGAAATGCGACTGACTTCTGGGCATTGGTTTTATATTCTGCCACACTGCCAAATTGCTGTATGAGGTCTAGCAATCTTGGGGTGGAGACTTTTGGGTTTTCTTTGTAGAGTATCATGTCTTCGGCGTAGAGGGAGAGTCTGACTTCTTCTTTGCCAATTTCTTTTTTTATTTTTATTTATTTATGATAGTCACACAGAGAGAGAGAGAGGCAGAGACACAGGCAGAGAGAGAAGCAGGCTCCATGCACTCAGAGGCATACGTGGGACTCGATCCAGGGTCTCCAGGATGGCGCCCTGGGCCAAATGCAGGTGCCAAACCACTGCGCCAGGGATGTTTGATTGCTGAGGCTAGGACTTCCATTACTATGTTGAATAGCACTGGTTAGAGTGGACATCCCTGTCATGTTCCTGATCTTAGGGGAAAGGCTCCCAGTGCTCCCCCATTGAGAATGATATTTTCTGTGTACTTTTTGTTGATGGCTTTTAAGTTGTTGATGAATGTTCCCTCTATCCCTACACTCTGGAGAGTTTTGATCAGGAATGGGTGCTGTATTTTGTCAAATGCTTTCTCTGCATCTAATGAGAGGATCATATGGTTCTTGGTTTTTCTCTTGCTGATATGATGAATCACATTCATTGTTTTACAAGTGTGAACCAACCTTGTGTCCCGGGAATAAATCCTACTTGGTCGTCGTAAATAATTTTCTTAATAAACTGTTGGATCCTATTGGCTAGTATCTTGTTGAGAATTTTTGCATCCATGTTCATCAGGGATATTGGTCTGTAATTCTCCTTTTTGGTGGGGTCTTTGTCTCGTTTTGGAATTAAGGTGATGCTGGCCTCATAGAACGAATTGGGAAGTACTCCATCTCTTTCTATCTTTCCAAACATCTTTATTAGAATAGGTATGGTTTCTTCTTTAAACGTTTGATAGAACTCCCCAGGGAAGCCATCTGGCCCTGGACTCTTGTGTCTTGGGAGGTTTTTGATGACTGCTTTAATTTCCTCCCTGGTTATTGGCCTGTTCAGGTTTTCTATTTCTTCCTGTTCCAGTTTTGGTAGTTTGTGGCTTTCCAGGAATGCATCCATTTCTTCTAGATTGCCTAATTTATTGGCGTATAGCTGTTCATAATATGTTTTTAAAATCGTTTGTATTTCTTGGTGTTGGTAGCAATCTCTCCTTTCTCATTCATGATTTTATTAATTTGAGTCTTCTCTCTCTTCTTTTTAATAAGGCTGGCTAATGGTTTATCTATCTTATTAATTTTTTCAAAGAACCATCTGCTGTTTTTTTTTTTTATCTGTTCCACAGTTCTGGTCTCAATTTCATTGAATTGTGCTCGAATCTTTAATAACTCTCTTCTTCTACTGTGTGTAGGATCTATTTGCTGTTTTTTCTCTAGCTCCTTTAGGTGTAAGGTCAGTTTTTGTATTTGAGTTCTTTCCAGTTTTTGGATGGATGCTTGTATTGCGATGTATTTCTCCTTTAGGACGGTTTTGCTGCATCCCAAAGATTTTGAACAGTTGTAACTTCATTCTCATTAGTTTCCATGAATCTTTTAAATTCTCCCTGAATTTCCTGGTTGACCCTTTCATCTTTTAGCACAATTGTCCTTAACCTCCACGTATTTGAAGTCCTTCAAAACTTCTTTTTGTGATTTAGCTCTAATTTCAAGGCATTATGGTCGGAGCATATGCAGGGGACGATCCCAATCTTTTGGTATCAGTTCAGACCTGATTTGTGACCCAGTATGTGGTCTATTCTGGAGAGAGTTCCATGTGGACTTGAGAAGAATGTGTATTCAGTTGAATTTGAATGTAAAGTTCTATAGATATCTGTGAAATCCATCTGGTCCGGTGTATCATTTAAAACTCTCGTTTTCGGGGATCCCTGGGTGGCGCAGCGGTTTAGCGCCTGCCTTTGGCCCAGGGCGCGATCCTGGAGACCCGGGATCGAATCCCACGTCGGGCTCCCGGTGCATGGAGCCTGCTTCTCCCTCTGCCTATGTCTCTGCCTCTCTCTCTCTCTCTCTCACTGTGTGCCTATCATAAATAAATAAAATAAAAAAAAATTTAAAACTCTCGTTTTCTTGGAGATGTTTTGATTAGAAGACCTATCAAGTGTAGAAAGTGCTAGATTGAATTCACCATTATATGTGTATTATTATCTAAGTTTGCCTTAACTTTGGTTATTAATTGATTGATATATTTGTCAGGTCTCACATTCGGGGCATATATATTGAGGATTGTTAAGTCCTCTTGTTGGGTATATCCTTTAAGTTATGACATAGTGTCCCTCTTCATCTCTCACTAGAGTCTTTGGAGTAAATTTTAGTTTATCTGATATAAGGATGGCTACCCCTGCTTTCTTTTGAGGACCATTTGAATGGTAAATCGTTCTCCAACCTTTTGTTTTCAGGCTGTAGGTTTCCTTCTGTAAAATGAGTCTCTTGTAGACAGCAAATAGATGGGTTCTGCTTTTATTCCAGTCTGACACTCTGCTCCTTTTGAAGGGGTCATTAAGCCCATTCACATTCAGAGTTACTATTGAAAGATATGAGTTTAGTGTCATCATGATATCTATTCAGTCCTTGTGTTTGTGGATTGCTCCAGGGGACTTCTTCTTAAAGGGGAATTTTAAGAGTCCCCCTTAAGCTCCAGGGCAGGGCCGCTGATCTGTGCAGCTCAGGACAGGAGGGTCCTTCCTGTCCTGGTCCCTCATATCCTCTGCCTGTCCTGGGGGGAGGTCAGATCCTGAGTGTGTCCCGGCGCCCTATACTCCCGGGCTTGCGCTGTTGGATTCATGCTCCCGGCCACACAGCCGCCTCAGCAGAGCCACCGCCCCAGGCCCTCTGAGCTGCTCCTGGAGCCACGCAGCCCTCTCCTCATGGAAACTCTTCCTCTGCCGGAGCCACCTCCGAGCTGCTCCCAGCCTCGCAGCCCCCTCCGCGCAGAGCCCTCTCCCGAGCCCCTTCGAGCTGCTCCGGGTGCAGCCTTGTGCACTTCAGTCTTTTAGGGAGCTGGGCCCTGGGGTATGGCGCACTCTCCTGGGCGCACAGGTGTCTGTTAGTGTCCCAGGGAGCCTGAGGGCATCCCCGCCCTCCTGGGGTCCTGCTCTAACTACCTGTGGGCGCCTTTCCGCCAGGGAAGATTGGTGAAGCTCCTGCTTCTCTGGATGGAGCTTTCCTGTCCTGGGGGCACTCACCCTGGCTTTAGCCCGGCTCCTCGCGGGACCCCTCCCCCTTGGATGCCTTTTGTTTATTTTTTTTCCACGTCTTCCTACCTTGATAGAAGCGTGAACTCTTCTCACTGTAGCATTCCAGATGGTCTCTCTTTAAATCTCAGGCCGAATTCGTAGATTTTCAGGATGATTTGAAGGTTATCTAGGTAATTTGGTGGGGACAGATGATTTGGGGAAACTATGCTTCCGCCATCTTGCCCCTTCCTCTGAGTAATATTCCATTGAATAGATATACCACATCTTCTTTGATACAACAATATTGTTAAATAAAATAATTTTGTTTTTTGTTACATCGAATTAGCCAGTTTATACTACATATGTCTTTTGTGATGTTCAGTAATCCATCCAGTGCTTATAACACCCAGTATTGATCACATCATGTGCCCTCTTTAATGTGCATCACAAAATGACCCAATACCTTCACTAACTACCCCAGGATTATACCTCATTCTGTTTACTATAGTTAATGCTTTCTCGTGTTCTGTATCCCTCTCTAATGATTCCCAGTCTTCCCAAATTTAGCCAATGTTATTTTGAAGTGTTACATATATTCCACATTAGACAGAAATGACATGATAATTGTTTTCTGATTGACTTATTTTACCCAGTGAAATACCCTCCAGTTCCATCAATGTCACTGTAAATGGTAGGTATTTGATATTTCTGATGGCAGAGTAATATCCCATTGTATATATTCCACATACTATTTATCCATTCTTCTGTTGTGGATGTCATGCCTCCCTCCAAGGTTTGGCTACTGTGTACTTTGCTGCTATGAACACTGGGGTTCAGTTGCCCTTTGCATCATTGCATCTGTATGTTTGGGGTAAATACTCAGTAATACAATTCCTGGGGCATATGCTATTCAGAACAAAGGATAGATCCAGAGGTAATACTCTCTGCCATATATCTAATTGAGAGGGATAAAGTAAAAAAAATCAGAGCTCAAAATCAGGATATTAATTTGAAAGTTACTAGTTGTATTTCAGGAAAGCTAAAACACACTACATTATAACTTAGTGTAGAAATGAACCAATTCAGTTGTAAATTAAAAATTATCAAAGTGAGATATAGTCTAAACCAGATGCTCTAACAGCCATGGTAAATGAGGTCGACGGAAGCATAGGTGACATAGAAGACAAGGTGATACAAAGGAAAGAAGGTGAGGAAAGTAGAGACACACAAATAATGGACCATGAAAGTCTTGAGAAATCACTAGTGCCAAAAAAAACAATCACTAGTGCCATAAGTTCAAACTAATTTAAAATATTTGAGGCCCATGCCGGGAAGGGAGAGAAGGACAGAACATATATTTGAGAAAATCATAGCAGAGACTTCGTTTATTTCTTTTTTTTGAAAGATGTAATCTATGTATTCATGAGAGACACAGAAAGACAGAGGCAAAGACATAGGCAGAGAGAGCAGCAGGCTCCATGCAAGTAGTTGGATGTGGGACTTGATCCCGTGTCTTCAGGATCATTCCCTGGGTCAAAGGCAGGTGCTGAACAGCTGAGCCACCCAGGAGTTCCAGCAGACTCTCCTTTTCAATAAAAACACACATCCAGATTGAAAGTGAGGGAGTAATCAGCCACTATTCATGTCAATGGACAAGAGGAAGGAGGAGTAGCAACACTTATATCAGCTGAACTAGAATTTAAAACAAAGACTATAATAAAGGATGAAGAGCGATACTATATCATAAAAATGGTTTATCCAACAGAAGATCTACCTTGTCTAAATATTCACTCTGCTACCTTCAGAGAAGACAAGTGCACAAACTAATTCACCCTAAATTTAATGACACTCATAGCTACTATTACCTTTATAACAGAGACTTCAATGTCCCCTGACATCAGTGAGAATCATCTAAGCAGAAGCTCAACAAGGAAACAAGAGGTTTGAGAGACATACTGGATCAGACGTACTTCACAAATATATCAGAGCATTTTTCCCAAAGCAGAATACACTTTCTTCTTTATTGCACGTTGAAAATATTCCAGAATTGATCATATACACAGTCACAAGTCATGTGTCAAGTGGTAAAGAATGGTTGAATTCACCCATGCATATTTTCAGACCAATATGCTATGAAACAAGAAGTCAAACCCAGTAAAAATATGGAAGGCCCCTAAACAATGATGCGATACCACCTCACACCAGTGAGAATGGGGAAAATTAAGAAGACATGAAACAACAAATGTTGAAGTGGATGTGGAGAAAGGGAACCCTTTGCATTATTGGTGGGAATGTGAGCTGGTACAGTCACTTTGGAAAACTGTGTGGTAGTTCCTCAAAGAGTTAATAATAGAACAGTCCTACAACCCAGCAATTGCACTGCTGGGGATTTACCTCAAGATCAGATGCAGTGAAACCCTGGGACACCTGCACCCCCATGCTTATAGCAGCAATGTCCACAATAGCCAAACTGTGGAAGGAGACCTGGTGTCCATCAAAAGATGAATGGATAAAGAATATGTATTCTATATTTACAATGGAATATTCCTCAGTCACCAGAGTGGAAGAATACCCACCAATTGCTTCAACATGAGAGGAACTGGAGGGTATTATGCTGAGTGAAGTAGGTCAATTGGAGGACAAACATTATATGGTTTCATTCTTTCGGGTAATATAAAAAAATGGTACAAAGAATTGTAGAGGAAATGATGGAAAATAAGTGGAAAAATTAGAGAGGGTGACAAAACATGAGAGACTTCTAAATCTGGGAAATGAACAAGAGGTAGTGGGAGGAGAAGTGGATGGGGGCATGGGGTGACTGGGTGACAGGCACTGAGGGGAACACTTGACCATATGAGCATGGAGGGCTATGCTATATGTTGGAAATCAACCCTCAATAAAAAATATATAACAATTAAATAAATGCACATAAAAGGACATCTTTTTGAAGAAGGAATGAGTCAATGAAGAAATTAAAGAATTTAAGCAATATTTCAAACAATGAACATTAAATCACAATCATACAATCCAGTATGTCTCTCAAACCCCTTGTTTCTTTCTAAAGCTTTGGGACACATAGATAGCCATCCACAAAGGGAACGACAGAGCAATACAGGTCTTCTCCAGGACCTGATTGAAATGGAAGCATATCCAGTGCATTAGCAGAGTGAAGATGAGGGTAAAACATATTGCCAGGCTGCTGCTCCCCATGTTTCCCCCCACTCCAACTGCACAGGCCCCGTAATCAGTCATGGGCTGGTGAAGATGGATGGGTAGACATGTGGACACTTGTGTCTCAAATCTGACTGTGCACATCAAAATATCCATGGACAATTTTTAACAGGATGTAAACATCGTGCACATATCTCTAGAACATGGACATAAGGTCCCACAAAAAGGCTAATTGTTCCTCCTACACAGATTCAATCCCCATGCTGCTGGATTCTACGTCCTATCACATGAGGCAGGATATTGATGAAGATTGATGGCAAATCGAACTCCAATAAAAATATACATTGATCGTTCAATTAATTAATTAAAATTATTGTATAAATTAAAAAATAGAATATAATTTTATTTTTCACACACTTTTCTTACTTGGCTGCAGCAACTTCTTGCAATATGCATCTATGAAGGCAAGAGAAACAAAAGCAAAATTGAATTATTGGGACTCCATCAAGATAAAATGCTTCTGCACATCAAAAGAAGCAGTCAACAAAACGAAAAGACAACCTACAGAATGGGAGCAGATATTTGCCAATGATGTAACAGATTAAGGGCTAGTATCCAAGATCTATAAAGAACTTATTAAACTCAACAGCAAGGAACAAAAGAATCTGAGTAGGCTCCCAGAAGGGTCAGTCAAACTATAGAAAAAAAAGAAAAAGAGACCTATGATTTCTATAAAAGTAATCTGCTCTGCAGAGAAAAGAAAATCCAGGGCTGGATGCAATTTATAATTGCACCAGAAATCATCAAAAGATGAGGAAAAATCCTAACCAAGAGAGATGGATGTGTGGTCTAAACATTCCAGAAAACTTATGAACTACAGTAAGGAATATACAAGTAGATAGAACATATTTATTCTCATAGATTAGAAGAATGAATATTGATAAAATATCTATGCTACCAAGAGCAAGTAACACATTCAAAGCCATCCATATTAAAATATTTCCAGAATTTTTCAAAGAGCTAGAGAAAACAATCACAAAATTTTTAGGGAACCACAAAGAGCTCAAATAGCCAAAGAAACACTGAAAAATTAAAAAGGCTGTAGACATCCTGATCCCGGTTGTTGAAGTAAATTACAACGTTGTGATAATCAGGACCCTATGGCACTGGCACAAATACAGACGTCAAGATAAATAGAAAAGTTTGAGATCCCAGAAATGGAACCTGAAGTCTGTGGTCATAAATCCTGACAAAGCAGGAAAGCATATCCAATGGAAAAAAAGTGTCTCTTCAACAAATGGCATTGGGAATATTGGAGACCCACATGCAGAAGTATGAAAGGGGACACTTTTTTTTACATCATTCACAACAATGGAGTCAAAGTTGATGAAGGATCTAAATCAGTTGGGAAACCATCAGAATCCTCAGGAAAACACAGGCAGCTCCTTTTCTACCTCAGCTATAACCACTTCTAGACATGTCTCCAGAGGCAAGGGAAAGAAAAGGAAAATGAAGTATGGCGACTTCATCAAGGAAAGAGCACTTTCACAACAAAGGAATCACTGGGTGTAATTAAAAGGCAACCTACAGAATGGGAAAAGATATTTGGCAATGTCATATAAGATTAAAGGCTCGAATTCATATGTAAAATGAAAGTATCAAGCTCAACAGCCACCAGTATCTCTAATGAGAATTGGGCAGAATTTGTGAACAGACTTCCTGTCCTTTCCTGAGATCCCACATCACACCATATATTAAGGAGCTCATCCTCATGTCAAACAAAATTCATTCACTCTTGTAGGTTTGCCATATATCAAACAAAATATTAGAAGAAAGTGACAGAAAAGAAGGAAAACATCAATGCCCCTAAGTCGAAGATTACTTTAGAAATTAAGCAAAAATAGGGATCCCTGGGTGGCGCAGCGGTTTGGCGCCTGCCTTTGGCCCAGGGCGTGATCCTGGAGACCCGGGATCGAATCCCACATCAGGCTCCCAGTGCATGGAGCCTGCTTCTCCCTCTGCCTGTGTCTCTGCCTCTCTCTCTCTCTCTGTGACTATCATAAATAAATAAAAAAAATTAAAAAAAAAGAAATTAAGCAAAAATAAAATAAGAGATTTTAAAATCATTCAACAGAAATAAAATAATTTCTTTACATATACAAAATGAACGAGGAAAATCATTCCAAAAAAAAAAAAAAAAAGGATCCCTGGGTGGCGCAGTGGTTTAGCGCCTGCCTTTGGCCCAGGGCACGATCCTGGAGATCCGGGATCGAATCCCACATCGGGCTCTTGGTGCATGGAGCCTGGTTCTCCCTCTGCCTATGTCTCTGCCTTTCTCTCTGTGACTATCAAAAATAAATAAAAAAATTTTTAAAAATGTTTAAAAAAAACACTTAAAAGTAAGTAATGAACTCAGGGAAAATTCAGGATATCAAATTAAAATAGACCATAAAATTAATTTCTACACAGTAACTACCAATTTCTGTATAAAATAAACAAAACATTCCCCTTTACACCGGAATCAAAAATAAATATTTATGATGACACTTCATTTTTTTAAAATTTTTTATTTATTTATGATAGTCACAGAGTGAGAGAGAGAGGCAGAGACACAGGCAGAGGGAGAAGCAGGCTCCATGCACTGGGAGCCCAACGTGGGATCCAATCCCGGGACTCCAGGATCGCGCCCTGGGCCAAAGGCAGGCGCTAAACCGCTGCGCCACCCAGGGATCCCTTTTTTTTTTTTTTTTAATGATGACACTTCATTAAGGAGCGAAATGCTCTTTAAAAATGAACTATATTAATGACAAACTTTCAAAAAGGCACAGAAATGTGAAGATAAATACATTGATGGTTTAGAACATCATAAATCCACTGTGCCTCCAAAAGAAAGTGATCTACGGTGGTGAAGTAATGCTTGCATATAACTTGTAAAGAATTGAATCTAAGACTGGAGCTGACTATATAGTCAGAGGGACATGCAAATTGGGCGCTCCCTATACTGATTAAACCAGCCCAGCTCTGACCCTCAATCTGCAGTGGAGCCCCAGTTCCAGGATCCCCAGGTGACACCATTCAGTGCTCAGGGCACAATACAGACAAACCACCATGGAGTCTGTGCTCAGCTGGGTTTTCCTGTCACTATTTTAAAAGGTAATTCATGGAGAACAAGGGACCTTGAGTATGTGAGTGCAGGTGAGTGAAAGAAACAGGGGATGTGGGACCATTTTCTGACCAGGATGTCTTATGTTTGCAGGTGTCCAGGGCGAGGTGCAGCTGGTGGAGTCTGGGGGAGACCTTGTGAAGCCTGAGAGGTCCCTGAGACTCTCCTGTGTGGCTCGGGGTTCACCTTCAGTAGCTACTGGATGAGCTGGGTCCACCAGGCTCCAAGGAAGGGGCTACAATGGCTCTCAGAAATTAGTGGTAGTGGAAGTAGCCCAAGCTACTTGACGCTGTGAAGGGCCGGTTCACCATCTCCAGAGACAACACCAAGAACACGCTGTATCTGCAGATGAACAGCCTCAGAGCCGAGGACACGGCCGTATATTACTGTGCAAGGTACACAGTGAGGGGACCTCAGTGTGAGCCCAGACACAAACTTCCCTGTAGAAAGGGATCAGTTCCAACAGGGGGTGCGCACTCCTCACCACTTTTGTCTTGAAGGCCTAGGAGCAGGTGCAGATGGACATTCTTGGCAGGTTTCCTCTCGGGTTCTGGGCTTCCTCTCCAAAAGCAGTTTCCCCCAAGGAGTCTCTTTGAACACTTGATTGTCTGTTTACCTATTTAGTCTCTTTCTTAGAGACTTAGAATTCAAATATAGCACTTGCACTTGTACTTAACTTTTCCTGACCAGAAGTATTAATCAATTACAAATAACTCCATTCATGTCATCTGAACCTTTTCATGAGTCCTTTTGACACTCTCTTTGGATCACAGGACTCCATGATAACTGTTGTCTTGCACATCACAGTATTCAGTAATCTCCATTCAACACAAGTGAAAAGAGACATTCTACAAAAATGTTAATAACGGCCTGGGAGTGAGAAAAATTCCCAGCATGACAGGGTAGGGAGGTGGACTTTGAGGTCACTCACACACACACACACACACACAATCACGAGAGTGTAAGCTTTAAATACCCCACCTTTATATCCGATGAGAGCCAGGCAGGTCTCTCATCACGTCATAAATGCCTGGATGATGCCTGGGAGGTCACTAGCTTAGGTGTGTGTTGTGGGTCAGTGTTGGGGACAGGATCTTGCTCCATGGGATTTCGGGAGGAGTAGGTGCCCCACGGGAGCACTAAGGTCAGGAGGTGTAGCCTCATGGTTCAATCGGGGCCCTAATACACCAGGACTGGGAAAGCTCCCTGCAACCTGGCCCCATGTGAGGTGATGGGGAAAGGACAGCCTAGGACATGGGTGCTCTCCAGACACCACATGTGCCTGCACCTGGACCTCAGACGTCCCAGATTCCAGATCTGTGAGAATGAGTGTCTCTGGTTTGATCCATCCAGTCCATGTATGATGTTCCAGGAGTTGGGACAGGCTAAAGTCATTTTATTCTTTGTTTAAATTGAATTTATCAAAATTTACTACACATTCAGTGCTCATGACATCACGTGCCCTCCTTAACTCCAATCACCCAGTTCCTCCATCCCCAACCCCCTCCCTTCCAGTGGCCCTCAGTGTTTTTCCCCAGAGTTAAGTGTCTGTCATGATTTTTCTTCTTCTTTAGTATTACCCAGCTAAGTTTCACTCCTTCCTTTACGGCCTCTTTCAATATTTCCTATATTCCACATATGAATGAAACCATATCATTGCCTTTCTGTGATTAATTTCTCTCAACATAATACATCCAGTTCCACCCATGTTGCAGGAAATGTTATTTCATGTTATTCATCATTTCTGACAGCTGTGAAATATCCCATTGTATATATAAACCAATTTTGGGTATATTTTTATTGGAGTTCGATTTGCCAACGTATATTATAACAGCCAGTACTCACTCTTTAAATTGCCCCCCTTAGCTCCTGTCATCCAGGGACCCCAAATCTCGGAGCATCTCCCCTTCCACTCTCCTTGTTTTCTTTTTATTTTCCCCATAGTTAGGAGTTTCTCATGTACTGTCACTATCTCTGATAATTCCCAATCATTCTATCCCCTTTCCCGTTTATTCCCTTCCACTATTTCTTATATTCTTTGTATGAGTGAAACCATATAATGTGTGTCCTTCTCTGAATCACTTACTTCAGTCAGCATAATACTCTCCATGTCCATCCACGTTGAAGCAAATGGTGGGTATTCATCTTTTCTAATGGCTGAGTAATGTCCCATTGTATACATAGACCATATCTCCTTTATCCATTCATCTGTTGATGGACATTGAAGCTCCTTCCGCAGTTTCTTTGTTGACTCTTCTGTAGAAGGGCGTCATGATTCCTCCCACATTTGACTATGGTGGACATTGCTGCAGTGAACATTGGGGGTGAAAGGGTCTCTTCATTTCATTAAATTTGTGTATTTTGGGTAAATACCCTGTAGTGTAGTGGCTGAATCATAGGGTGGCTTTATTCTCACTTTTTCAGGACATTCCATTCTGTTTTCTGGGGTGGCTGAACAAGCCTGCATTCCCACAAAAAGTGAAAGAGAAAGTTCCATTTTCTGGCTATCCTCGCTTATATTTTTTGTTTCCAGCCTTGTTACTTTATTCATTCTGAGTTGTATAAGTGGGATCTTAATGTAGTTTTCATTTGTATTTCCCTGATGACAAGTCATGTGGATCACTTTTCTCATCTGCCGGTTGGCCATGTGTAGGTCTTCTTTGGAGAAATGTCTGTTTGTGCATTATCTCCATTTCTTGACTGGATTGTTTGTTTTGTTGGGTGCTGACTTTGTTAAGGAAATATCTTGTCCTATTCTGTAGGTTGCCTATTATTTAGTTGCCTGTTGCATTATTGTACAGATTCTACCTTGATGAAGTCCTAATAGTTTACTTTCCCTATGTTTCCCTGTTGTTTCCTATGCTTTTTGAGAGGTGCCAGTCGCTGCAGCTGAGGTCAAAAAGTTGTTACCAAAAAAAAATAAATAAATAAAAGTTGCTACCTGAATTCTCCTCTAGGAGTTTGATGGATTAGTGTCTCAGATTTTGGTACTTCATCCATTTTGAGATTATGTTTGTGTTTGGTGTAGCTGAATGGTCCACATTCATTCTTATGCAGGTGGCTGTACAAACTTTTTCAGATCCATTTATTGATGAGACTTTTTTTTCATTTGATATATATATATATATATATATATATATATATTTTTTTTTGCTTATTGAAGAGGAGTTGCCCATAGAGTTGAGGGTCCATCTCTGCATATTCTGCTCTGTTCCATTGATCTATGTGTTGTTTTTGCCAGTGTCAGGCTATCTTGATGATAAAGACTTTATAATAGAGCTTGTCTGCAAATATTGTTTTGCCCAACAGCTGTAGGATTTTTTTTGGCCAAAACATTTCTACCTATTTGGCTATCTAGGAAAGGAATTGAAGAAGACACAAAGAGATGGAAAACCTTCCATGTTTATAGAATAGAACAATGAATTTTGTCAGGGTACCTCTGTAGCTCAGAGTTTGAGTGCCTGCAATTGGCTTGGCTGATGCTGGGTTCCTGGGATGGTGTCCAGAATCAGGCTTTTGGAAAGGATCCTGCTTCTCCCTCTGCCTATGTCTCTACCTCCATCTGTGTGACTCTCCTGAATAAAAAAAAAATATTTAAAACAACACCAAAAATAAGTATTGTGAAAATCTCTATACTGCCTAGAACATTCTACATATTCAAAGAAATCCTTATCAATCGGGATCCCTGGGTGGTGCAGCGGTTTGGCGCCTGCCTTTGGCCCAGGGCACGATCCCGGAGACCCGGGATCGAATCCCACATAGGGTTCCCAGTGCATGGAGACTGCTTCTCCCTCTGCCTGTGTCTCTGCCTCTCTCTCTCTCTGTGACTATCATAAATAAATAAAAAAATTTAAAAAAATTAGAAAAAAGAAATCCTTATCAAAACATCCTGGACATTTTTCACAGAGTAGGAACATATAATCTGAATATTATTATGGCACACAGAGAGATATGAGGGAGACATTGATGCTGTGGCATTGCCCTGCTGTATTTGTTTTGAAAAGTATCCGTTAGCCTCCCTCATCCAGTGAAGGGTGCATTTCTCACCAGGAACTAGGACTCACCTCTTGCAAACCATAGGTATCTGTTAAAAACTCACAGTGGACTCACAGAAGGAGAATAATGATACAAGAGAGTCAGAGATACTCAGAGACTTTGGAACTTCAGGTTAAGGATGTTCTTTTATAACATTTCCAGAAGATGAGGATGTGATAACCCTGTGGGATATGTGTCTCACCATCAGCTTACAGGGTTGTGTTGTACTGATGGCTGTGACATGTGCGCCTTGTCACTGGTGAACATTTGGTGCCCTGTGTCCTCATTTCAAACCCAGCTGCATCTGTGAGTCTCCCTCTGGACATGAGATCAGATTCCCTTTAGGATTTCCTCAGTGGAACCCCTCAAGGGACCTACATGACTTATTTACTCTTTATGATTTTATTTAAATGCAAACATTTTCGTCACGGGATATGCAACAACCAGGTAACATGACTTGGTCATGTCAATATCTAACAGCCCTACCATCCTATTCCATAGTCTACATATGAACGTATATGGCGGTGAAGCTGTTTCAGGGAAAGTTAGTCAACTCATGGTCATCACGGCAGGGGAGCAGCTCCAAATGCCCAGAAGCATGGCAGTAGTTGGCTTTGCTGATTTCACTAATATTTATACACATAGCAGCTGTCCTGAAACACACACACTCAGAACATAACATGAGAGGATGGAGCAAGGGATGGATCACACAGTTCCTCTGGCAATGTTCAGCCCCTGGACCTGAGATGGGCTCGGTTAAACTGTAAATCACTGTGCAGTTGATAATGGATTGTTATCATTTGCTATTGATTTTGTTTTCTCTGGAGATTCTCACACCCTTCCTTGTTGAGGCCTGTTTTGGGGGTTTTGTGACTCTCTTCCTGGCTGTATCAGAGAGCTGTTCTGAACATGGCCTCCTACCTCTGGCCTGGGGTTGAATGTTTGCACCCCCACTCTTCAGGGAGCCCTCACAGGAGAGCCATCAAGCCGTCCTGTCCTCAGTTTACAACTGAACCTAGTCTTTACCCTGCCTGTGTCTAAGCTGGTTTATCTCAGACACATGAATGAGTCTCTAAACGTCAACATGAGGTATTCCTGTGGTGTGGACCTGGGATTGTCCTCCGAGCAAGGGTCTCATGGTCTCTTACATTCTGCCTGCTGGTCTCAGGATAGAGGCACAGGGCCACACATGGTTCAGTTTATGGAAACACAAATCACAATGCCTGCACTCAGACATAATGTTTACCCATCTCCAGAATCCTGTCCTTAACCATCTGTCACATCATGCTGCTTTTTGTTTGTAGGACTCAGGGGGACCACAGATCCTGGAAATTTCCCCACTTTGCCACTTGAACACCATCATACCAGGTTCGTTCCATGCAGGACCAGAATTCTTTTTTTTTTAATTATTTTTTATTGGAAGGCAAGTCCTGTCCCCATCCTTTGTTGTCCTTCTCCACAGGAGATCTGTCCCAGGTTCCCCTGCAGGAGTCTGGATATGGGGTGGGGAAACGCAGGCAGACCCTTACACTCACCTGCCCTTCTCTGGGTTCTCACCGCATATGTCAGTGAGGGTGTCACATGGGTCCATCAGCCTCCAGGGGAACGCCCTGTAGTCAATGCCAAAGTCTGGAGGGAAAAGGCTGAGTACCACAACCTGTCTCTGAACAGCAGCAAGATGTATAGAACTTCCAACACCTGGAAAGAAAAATGATAATGTTTCACCCCAGAAGCACATCTATTCAATGTGATGAACAACCAGCTGATGAGATACAGCAGAGCATCTGCCATGAAATCATAAGTTCATGTTTGAGCATGGAAACAGAATTGCTATAGTTTATGAAAACAACACCATGAAAATCAATTCCCAGAATCTATATTTATATAATATGTAAACACTGAGTTACTAGAGACCAAGTATGGAACAGGTCAACACTGAGGAGACGAGGAAAAAAAACAAGACTTTTCAATATATTGTCAACAGAGAAACTATTCATAGGCAATCATTAATCATGAGATAGGAATGTTGTACATAAAATATCAATATGCATGATACCAAATATTAAGAGTACACTTTGTGAAAATCAACTAGATGAACCTGTTGAACAACCAGACTGATCAGATACAACAGAGCATCTTACATTAAATCACAAGTTCACATTTGAATATGAGAAAAAAGTTCGCACAGCTTACAAAAAGAGCAACATGAAAATCAATTGCCAAATTCTATATTCATATAAAAAAATAACACTGATATAGTAGAGACCAGTTAGGGGGCAGGTCAATGCTGAGGAGACCAGGAAAAAGAAAACAAGACTTTTCAATATATTGTCAATGGAGAAACTATTCATAAGTAATCATTAATCATGAAATCAGAATGTTATAGGTAAAAATCATTATGCATAACACCAAATATTAAGAATAAACTTGGTGAAAATCAGCTACATTTTTCTACCTACGTAGTTATCAAGGTAATAAAACACAAGATATTGACCAAGAGAAAACTTGCACAAATTTCATAACCAACAAAGAACTTTCACCTGAATATCATAAGAACCCTCAAAACTCAGTGGAAAAAAACAACAGAATTCATGTACAAAACAGGCAGAGCCTTGTGTGGACATGTTATACAGGAGGGTACAGATACATGAAGTAAGCACAGGAGAGGACACATCCCACCAGGGTCTTTCAGGGTAATGCACGTCAACCACAATGAGGTGCCCTATACACTCATCACGAGGGCTCAGGTATGAAAGGAGCACTGACCAGAACATCCTGGGAAGCATGCAGGACCCCTGGGCCTCAACCCTGCAAGTAGAAATGAAAAATGAAACAGAAGCCCTGGAAAATCATTTTTCTGTTCCTCCTGAAATTAAAGATGGATAACCTACCAGGGGACCTGGAAATCTCACTCCTCAGTGCTTGCTCCAGAATAAGGAAACCCAATGTTCTTGTAAAAATGGCATGTGATGAATTATAGTGTCTTCATTTCTGTTAGAAGCCTAGATACCCCCCCCCCCAAAAGCCTGCGTGATTTAAAGAATAATGCCCGTAGAAAACATCCATCAATGGGACGGGATTCTGCGATAAGAAGCCACATTATTGATGCACACCCAGGATCCCAGGGGAACCTCAAGGACATGCTGTTCCATGAAGCTCAGCAGTCTCGGAGATGACAGGCCGAGCAGCCTGGGGCATTTGTACAGCCAGGCCAGGGTCACAATTGTTTGGTTGGGCTTTCTGTCCCTCTCTCTTCCCCAAACCCAAATGATGAGCTCCTCTGCATCAGGCTGCATGCTCCCCTCCTGTGCACAATGTCCTCAGGTATGGAATGTCCACACACTGAAACAATCCACCTCTTGTCCTCTGATGGGGGGTTCCTGAGAGTCGGACGTGTGTTGTGATAGGAACTGTCCCGTCCAGCATCTCTGGCTCTGGTTCTCTCCTGCAGCTGAGCAGGACTAGGTTGACACCTCCACTGAGTCCATCTGTCTCCTGCTACTGTTTCTCCCCACAACCTGAGGTCTAGACCTTCCTCTCACTCAGGTGGAAATCAGGTCAAGTGTTTGGGAACAGAGTGAGGTCACAGTTTTAATCAGCTGTCCACAGAGGATCCCACTACTGTTTGTTTTCTATAGAGAAATAAATATAGAAGAACTTGTCCAGATTAAAAAATCATATTTTATATATTTATTTAGAGAGAAAGAGAAGGAGAAGAGTCAGAGAGAGAAAGAAAATCTCAAGCGGATTCCCCATGACGAGAGCCTGACTTCGGGCTCAATTCCAGGATCCTGAGATCACGACGTGACTCACAAACAAGAGTTAGATCAAGAGTTAGATGCTTAAACATGTGAGTCGACCAGGCGACACATCCTTGAGCAACTGTTTAAAGAGATTTGTGTTTCTTATTATTGCGTTTTGTCAGACTTTCTATTGAGGTTAAGATTCCTTTCTGTATTTTGAAGACTAAGTCCGTCTCAGTATATAGTTGAACACACTGTCTCCCATTTCATAGGCTATCTTTTTGCTCCAATAATATTTGTCCTGCACACTTTGTGCTTGAGGTAGCCTCACTTATCAGTCTTTGTTTTTTTTTTTTTTTTGACTGTGATTTTAATGTTATATCAAATAAATCATGAAACGCCTAGGTGGCTCAGCAGTTGAGCAACTGCCTTTGGCTCAGGGCATGATCCTGGATCCCGGGATCAAGTCTCCAGTGGGCCTCCCTGCATGGAGCCTGCTTCTCTCCTGCCTGTGTCTCTGCCTCTCTCTCTCTCTGTGTGTCTCTCATGAATAAATAAATCTTTAAAAAATAAATAAATCACAGCCAAGCAAAGATCATGATGTTTTCCCCTTAGTTTACACGTTTAAGTTCTAGGGTTGAGACTTCCACTTAACTCTTAATCACTTTTGAGATTTTCTGTGTCCTTGAATCTGTGTGAAGTTTGATAAGGACCAAGTGTCATTATTTGTATGAGGCTGTTCAACACCATTTGCTATAGAGACTATCCTTTCCCCATTGTGTATTCTTAGATATCCTATGGTTGAAGGATTTCTGAATGTATATGCACACGTTAACTTCTGGGCTCTGTAATATGGTCCACCATCTACATTGCTGACGTCAGGCAGTCACACACTGAAATGCTTAATGTGCGACTAAAATACATTTCCGTAGAGGGATGTGTGATGTCTGACTATTGTTCTAATTTCTTAAACTTGTATGGTCACTCTCATGTGATTTTGTTTTCCATATGAATGTGGAGTTTTTCTATTATGTAAGAAAACAATTGATATTTTGATTAATTTAATCAACATTAAAATAATTAGAACAGAAATTATTTGTCTACTTGTATGGACAAATAAAAATTCTCAGGGAGATTTAATAAGTATATGGAAAAGAAAAATGAAATTTAACTCATAGACACTCTTGGAAAAGAGTTAAGCCTTAATAAATATAATCAGATTTCAAAGAGAAGAAATAACTGACACTAAAAAAAGAAAGGACCATGAAAAAAATTCTAAGATTTTAACAGTGCAAATAATGGATGACCAAGGCAAATTACAAAATTACTAGTATTATCAAGAAAATAAAACTGTTTCATGAAGAAATAAAAAAATGAACAAAACAGAACAAATAAGAAGCCTGAAACTATTATCTAAAAATCCTGCCAGGGGCAGGACTGTTCACTCAGGAGTTTAGCACCACCTATGGCCCAGAGCCTGATCCTGGAGACTCAGGATCCAGTCCCACATCGGGGTCTCAGCATGAAACCTGCTTCTCCCTCTGCCTGTGTCTCTGCCTCTCTCTCTCTCTCTCTTTGTGTCTCTCATGAATAAATAAAATCTTTTTAAAAATTCTGCCTCAAAAAGGATAATGAAAATTTAAAAAGAATAATGTAATGAAAAAGGCAAAATCAGATCATTTTATCTACAAATATTCAGATATTTTAAGAAATAAGGCCAAAATGTTTCCATCTCTTCCAAAACGTATTTAGAATGGAACGTGACCAAATTGATTTAAGGAGGCCAGGATGAGTCTGACAGCCACCCCATGCCAAGGACCCCACAGGAAGGGTCTCATGGACAATATCTCAGATGCACATAAATGCAAAAATCCTGGCATCTTGAATCCAACAGCCCATGGACAAATGGCACAGGATGACCTAGAAGGAATCATCCCTAGGATGCAAGGATGCTTCAACACACCCAGATCATCAATTGGCCCCTGTATTAACAGTCAAGGATTGGATGTACATGATTCTTTCCTATGATACCTAAAACCGCTTGAAAAAAATCTAACATGCTTTTATCTTCAAAACATCTTAACAGTCGAGGCAGAAGAGATTGCCTCCTATTTGATGGAAGTAGTCACATTTTATGAAAAACCCACAACCAACACTGCATTATAAAGTGAAAACCTGGGCAGCCCTGGTGGCTCAGCAGTTTAGCGCAGCCTTCAGCCCAGGGCCTGATCCTAGAGACAAAGGATCGAGTCCCAAGTCAGGCTCCTTGCATGGAGCTTGCTTCTCCCTCTGCCTGTGTCTCTGCCTCTCTCTCTCTCTCTCTCTCTCTGTGTGTGTGTGTGTCTCTCATGCATAAATAAATAAAATCTTTTTAAAAAAGTGAAAACCTGAAGCTCTTCTGTCAAGTCAGGACCAGCACAGGGGTCACTCCCACCCTCAGTATTCAACATATTATTCTAAAGGAGAATAAACTGTGCCACCGCAAATGTCAGCTGGTTCCCTGGATTATTGTGAATAAAATCACACAGGAATCATCCAGTGGACAGAGAGGATGAACCCTTCTTTCACCCTGATGTAAGGAAATAAATCTCCCATGGGAAAATTCCCTTCCCTGAACCAGGAGGGGTGAACCATCCTCAGCACCAGAAACGTCTGTAGGGCCCAGAAGGCTGTGAAAACAAGCCTTGTCAGTTCCTCACCAATTCACTGACCCAAATCCAGTATCCTGGCCTTATATCTCCACAAATCAACGTCTTGTTGGGTAAGAAGAAGAAGGACTGCCTAGTTTGTTCATTGTCTGTCTGTTGTGTTTCAGGGAACTCATTCACATGCAACATAAAATACATCTTCACTTAGGTCTCTCATAAGTCTACAGAGTAATTAGTCCAGACAAATCTCCAGGAATCAGGGAAGGAAGCCCGTACTGTGGTAATGACTGGAATTCCAAACCAGGAAGTTTATGAAACAAAGAATAAAAGATATTTAAATCAATAGATACAGAGAAATTTACTTGTATCCATATGACACAATCTGTTGCAGGGTCAAACCTGCCAAGCTTCAAAACCAAACCCTGGGTAGCCCTGGTGGCACAGTGGTTTAGCGCTGCCTGCAGCCTGGGGTGTGATCCTGGAGACCCGGCATCGAGTCCCACATCGGGCTTCCTGCATGGAGCCTGCTTCTCCCTTTGCCTGTGTCTCTGCCTCTCTCTCGCTCTCGCTGAATGAATGAATAAATAAATCATAAAAAATAAAACAAAAAAAAAACCAAAACAAAAACAAAACCAAACCCTAAGGTAATGAACAACTTCAGGAAATCAATAGAATACAAAATCAATAAACAAAGTAAATCTAGGTTTCTACACAGTAACAACTATTTACTTATATTTTAAATATTTTATTGAATTATTCATGAAAGACACACAAACAGAGAGAGGCAGAGACACAGGAAGAGAGAGAAGCAGGCTCCATGCAGGGAACCCAATGTGGGACTGTATCTCTGGACTCTAGGATCACTCCCAGCACAGAAGGCAGAACTCAACTGCTGAGCCACACAAACATCCGTAACAATAAAGTACATGAAAGGTAATTAATAAAACCTTATTACATTGGCACCGGTGTTAAAAATGTAATAGGTAGGATTAAGTATTCTGAAAGAGGTAAAATACTGTCCACTAAAAGAACATTGATGAGAGATTTTTAAAGAGTCCAAAAAATGCAAGTGCATTTTTTCATAAGTGTGAACACTTCATAATGTCAGAAGACTTACACACAGTGGCCTACGGATGTAAAGAAATCCTTGTTAATAACTTGTAAAGAATCAAATCTAGATCTGGATTGATTATATATTCAAAGGATATGCAAATAGGGCCCTCACTTCACTGATAAATCCAGCCCATCCCGACTCTGATACTAGGAGAGGAGTCCCAACCCCAGGATCCACAAGTGACCCTGCTTAGGGATCAGGGTGGAGAACAGACGACTAAATATGGAATCTTTCCTTGGCTGGGTTTTCCTTGTCGCTATTTTAAAAGGTAATTCATGAAGAATAAGAGACCTTGAGTCTGTGAGTGTAGATGAGTGAGAGAAACAGGGGATGTGGGACAGTTTCCTAACCAGGATGTCTTGTGTCTGCAGGTGTCCAGGGTGAGGTGCAGCTGGTGGAGTCTGGGGGAGACCTGGTGAAGCCTGGGGGATCCCTGAGACTCTCTTGTGTGGCCTCCGGATTCACCTTCAGTAGCCATGCCAAGAGCTGGGTCCGCCAGGCTCCAGGGAAGGGGCTGCAGTGGGTAGCAGTTATTAGCAGTAGTGGAAGTAGCACAGGCTCCGCAGACACTGTGAAGGGCCGATTCACCATCTCCAGAGACAATGCCAAGAACACGCTGTATCTGTAGATGAACAGCCTGAGAGCTGAGGACACAGCCGTGTATTACTGTGCGAAGGACACAGTGAGTCAACCTCAGTGTGAGCCCAGACAGAAACCTCTCTGTTAAGGGGATCAGGACCACCAGGGGGTGCACCCTCCTCACCACTTGTGTCTTGAAGGCCCAGGAGCAGGTGCAGATGGAGGTTCTGGGCAGGTTTCCTGTCAGGGTCTGGGATTCCTCTCCAAGGAGCTGTTTTCCCCAGGGAGTTATCTAGGGATAACTAGATATCTAGGCAGATGATATGTGCATACCTATTCAGTCTCTGATTTAGACACATTCATTTTTTATATGAAAACAGCTATTATGCCATGCACAAAAGACAGTAATTCTTTTTCTATCAATAGATTTTACAGTAATTTTATTTTATTTATTTGCCAACATACAGAATAACACCCAGTGCTCATCCCATCAAGTGCCCCCCTCAGTGCCCATCACCCATTCATCTCACCCCCCTGCCTCCTCCCCTACCACCACCCCTAGTTCGTTTCCAAGAGTTAGGAGTCTTTATGTTCTGTCTCCCTTTCTGATATTTCCTACCCATTTCTTCTCCCTTCCCTTCTATTCCCTTTCACTATTATTTATATTCCCCACATGAATGAGAACATATAATGTTTGTGCTTCTCCGATTGACTCATTTCACTCAGCATAATACCCTCCAGTTCCATCCACATCAAAGAAAATGGTGGGTATTTGTCATTTCTATTAGCTGAGTAATATTCCATTGCATACATAAACCACATCTCCTTTATCCATTTATTTCGATGGACACCGAGGTTCTTTCCACAGTTTGGCTATTGTGGACATTGCTGCTAGAAACATCGGGGTGCAGGCATCCCAACGTTTCATTGCATCTGCATCTTTGGGGTAAATCCCCAACAGTGCAATTGGTGAGTCATAGGGCAGGTCTATTTTTAACTCTTTGAGGAACGTGCACACAGTTTTCCAGAGTGGCTGCACCATTTCACATTAGATTTCACAGTAATTTTAGTTTATATGATAATAGGTTATAGTAGGCATGTAAAACATAAATTACATAAACTATTTTTCTAGATTTGTTTATGCAGGTAATAACGTTGTAATATAAGATATATATATATAAGATATATACGTTATACTTATACATTGTATATAAGACATATATAAGATATATTAATTTATATCTTGAGTACACTGCACACTATGGCAATCAATAAATATGTGAATTTGATGAGATAGTATAATAGAAAAGATAATTTGGAGGATAGGTAAATGTAATGATTATAGAAAACATAGGCTTATGCAACTGGTTTCATAAGAAGGAGTAATTCATGCTCTATTTATTTGGAATAAAAAAGCTAGGACAGTGTATAACTATATAATTTAGCAGACTGGTGACATTGTATTAATTTGCCAGCTATAATAAAATTTTTTATACAGTTGTATGATTTGCACTGGTACTATAATATTGAGTAATCTATAGCCCTTATTGAAATTTCACCAGTTTTCCAAATAGTTAATTTTCTTGCCCCAGAATCCAAACTAGGATCCCAAACTGCATTTAGTTGCTGTTTTCTTTGTTTCTGCTAACCTATGGCAGCTATTTAAGTCTTTCTTTGTCCTTCATGGCCTTGAAAATTTGATGAGTACTTGTCAGTTGTTCTGAAGAATGGCTCTCACTTTGGGTTTATGTGACCCTTTTGGACGATTAGATTAAGGTTTTGTATTTCTTGGTGATATCACAGCCAAAAAGTGTAAGGAGCTTCGGTGTCCATCAAAAGATGAATGGATAAAGAAGATATGGTATATGTATACAAGGGAATATTACTCAGCCATTAGAAACGACAAATATGGGGATCCTTGGGTGGCTCAGCTGTTTGGTGCCTATCTTTGGCCCAGGGCACGATCCTGGATTCCCGGGATGAGTCCCACGTCGGTCTCCTCGCATGGAGTCTGCTTTTCTCTCCTCCTGTGTCTCTGCCTCTTTCTATCATAAATAAATAAATAAGTTTTTAAAGAAAATTTTTAAAAAGTGACAAATACCAACCATTTGCTTCGACGTGGATGGAACTGGAGGGTATTATGCTGAGTGAAATAAGTCAATTGGAGAAGGACAAACATTATATGGTCTCATTCATTTGGGGGATATAAAAAATACTGAAATGGAATAAAAGGGAAAGGGGAGAAAATGAGTGGGAAATATCAGAGATGGAGACAGAACATGAGAGACTCCTAGCTCCAGGAAACGAATAAGGCATGGTGGAAAGGGGGGATGGAGAGGGGTGGGGGTGAATGGGTAACAGGCACTGAGGGGGCACTTGATGGGATGAGCACTGGGTGTTGTTCTGTATGTTGGCAAATTGAACACCAATAAAAAATAAATTTATTATTTTGAAAAAATAATCATAACTAACAAAAAATATATGCATATATAAAATAAAATAAAGTAAAATAAAATAAAATAATAAAATAAAATAATTGGGTGAACCAGAATATTCATGTAATCTTAGAGCATCTCTCCAAATATAGCTATTAGTTACAAAGGGAATAATAGCAAATCTACAGTGGAAATACCCAACAAACATTACCTTTATCAAGAATATCCTGAGAGAAAAAATATATCATGTATCCCCTGATATGATACATTGTCAAGAACACAACGTCACTTCTGTGATATTGCCAAGACAGAGATTCTTACAGTTGCTTACTATTTTCCCTAAATACCAGGTACTTGCAAATATTTCCACGTACATTACCTAAGCATTTCCCCGATCTGCACCTGCAATCATTGCGCATCACACGACCACCCAGCTCAAGGAAAAATTTGATAGAAGCAGCATAAACTCCATGTTGGACATGAGGCTGCAAATGCATCAAATATCTAAAGCAAAAGAAGACAGACACCTAATGGGGTCAATAACTTGATCCAAACACACAGCATCCATGTTAGTGACAGCCTGGGAAGGAAGCAGGATTCACACCAGGATGTTCTGTGAATGTGGAGTCTGAGCATCAACACACACACACACACACACACACACACACACACATGCATGCAAACACACACAAGAGTATGAAAACGTTTTCAGCTTCATCATTGTTTCTGTTAAAAGCAGGGAGGCCTCTCAGCAAGTCAGATATGTTTGGATGGAGCCAGGGATAGACACTGGCTCAGGGTGTGTGTTGAGGGAAAGTGGTGATGATGAGGTCCTGATCAAGGAGGGGATTATATGGAGTCAGTTTTCCACCAGTGTCTGGGGACAGAACTCAAGGGCGCTTGCTGGATTTCCCATGGGTGGGGCAGGAGGAGAACAGGGAAGATTGGAGATCAAGGAGACAGCAGGTAATACTCAAAAATACAGTGTGATGAAAAATTCCACTATACAATTATGAAAACTGAGAGAACAAAAGTGGAGGAGGACCTTCCACCTGCAGGGAATAACTCATGGATCCTTCAGGTGCTGATATCAGCTCACTGTGTGAGTCCTCTGACAGCCACATGTTGGAACCTAATGTTGATGTGATGGGAGGAGGAGGTGGGGCCTCAGGGGACCACTTAGGTCAGGAGGTGCAGCCTCATTATGGGATCAGGGCCCTTATACACCAGGACTGGGAATGCCTCCTGCCCTTTGGCTCCATGTGAGGCCATCTGTCTGGGTATATGTCATACAATTGTTATTAATATTGCAGTAGAAACGGTTGAGTTTTGTGTTCCATGAAAATCACCTCACTGATGAGTGACAAAGAGAGAAAGCACTTATCACCATGTGACATGGGCTTCAGGCATGAGCTCAGGCAACCTCCCCAAGGACAAGAAATGCAGGAATATAATTGTCATGAGTTATATGTCTCCGTACAGTCTATGTAACTCCATTTTGGATGGGATGGGCTGCTGGAAGTCTCTGTGATGCAAACAAGCCATTCAAGGATGGAAACTGTAGGATCTGGAGGCAGAAAAGAAGTCTTGTCTCATTTGGCAGGGTCAAAGGGACTGACATGAGAAAACCAAATTGAGCTGGCTCCAGGCAGCAAACTGGAATTGGATTCCTTAATCTTGGAATTTTCTCTAAGTCTTTATCTTCCTCTGTGTGTACAAATGCCAGTTATACATCCCGCTACAACTATAACAGTTTTATGAAGAAGAGGTCACAGAGGGTCCTGGGTCTGGGTCTTCAGAGAGTGTCTGTGGTGTGTGCTGCGTGCACTGTCCTGTACTGTTTTGGTGCCTCTTTCCTTCAGGTCTGGTATCTACACACGCTCTCTCTGCCTGAAGTGGGCAGTGTGTGGTCCTTGGGAGGAATGTGATGAGTTTTAACTGGGTGTGCTCTGCTCAGCTCATTAAATGAGCCATGAAACCACCTCCACTAGAACTGGGGCCCTGCAGAATTCTCTGGTCAGGAGATGTGGGTGGGCAGGGGTGCAGCCGCTCAGAGAAACCATATGGTGGTCCCTCAAATAGGTAAATGTAGACCTCCCCTGTGATCCAGCAACTGCCCTACTGGGTATTTGCACTAAGATTACAAAAGTGCTGATTCAAAGGGATACACGCACCTCGATGTTTACAGCAGCATTATCTACATTAGCCAAACTATGGAAACAATCCCAGTATCTGTCAAATGATGAATGGATAAAGAACATGAGAGATAGATAGATAGAACTAGATACATAGGGATTTTACTAATCAATGCAGTGGAATTAAATCTAACAATTTACAAGAATGAGGATGGAGGTAGTATGCATAATGCTAATTGACATGCCAGTGAGAAAAAGAAAATACTGTATACTTCCAGTCATAGTTTGAATTTAAGAAACAGAACAAATGAGCAAAGAGATTGATGCAGAGATCAGGAAATAGTCCCTTCAATACAGAGATAAAACTGATAGTTACCAGGTGGGAGGAGTGTTGAGGATGGGTGACCTGTCAGATGGGGCTTAGGGAGTGCACTTGTCCTGATGAACACTGGGTGATGTATGAAAGTGTTCAATCAGCATGTTGGATACATGAAATGGGTGTTACACTGGATGTGACCTCTACTGCAATTCATTTTTTTGAATGTTCATAGAAGCTTTAGTTATAACAGCTAAAACTTGGAATCAGCCCAGATATCCTTCAGCCAATGAATGGTTAAACCAACAGTTTACATCTACACCATGGGATACAACTCAGCTATGAAAAGAAACAAATTATTGATACACACAACAACTTGGATGAACCTAGAGGGAATTATGCTGAGTGAAAAAAAGACAATCCCTAAGGTACATTGTGTATGATTCCAATTTTATAACATTTTTGACATGAAAATGTTATAAAGATTAGTGGTTTCCAAGAGTTAGGGAAGTCAGTGGTATTGTGGTGACTGACTATAAAAGGATTGCATGAGGGATACTTTCTATAGAACAGTTCTATGGCTTAGTTGTGGTGCTGATTACACAAATATACACATGTGTATAACTGAATAATACTTAATTACTACACACGTGCACACACACAGGAGTGTCTACTGCAATTCAAATAAAAATTTTAAAAAAGCACTAAATAAAACTGGAAATTTTATTCATTGTCCTATGTTTCATGCATAATTCAGGCAGTTTTTTTCTATTAAACAAAGGTGATAGTATTCAGGGATTCACTAATTACCACTTATGTGAAAATGAAATTTAATAATCTATAAAAAATGGAAATTCCGGACTTTATAATCTAACAATTGGTGTAGTGAAAAGTAGGATAAAATTAGATTATTCTGCAGCCAGGGTAGCTCAGCAGATTAGCACCGCCTTCAGCCCAGGGTGTGATCCTGGACACCCGGTATAGAGTCCCACTTCAGGTTACTTGCATGGAGCCTGCTTCTCCCTCTGCTGTGTCTCTGCCTCTGTGTTTGTGTTTGTGTGTGTGTGTGTGTGTGTGTGTGTGTGATGAATAAATAAATAAAATCTTTTTTAAAAAATGTAGATTATTAAGGCTACTTTAGCCCGGCTCCTTGCTGGGGCCCCTCCCCTTTGGATGCTGTTTTATTTATTTTTTTCCATCTTCTGACCTTGGTAGAAGCATGAACTCTTCTCACTGTACAATTCCAGCTGTTTTCTCTTTAAATCTCAGGCCGAATTTGTAGGTGTTCAGGATGATTTGAAAGTGATCTAGGTAATTTGGTGGGGACAGGTGACTTAGAGACCCTACTCTTCTGCCATCTTGCCCTTCAGAATGTTTTATGACTTGGGAGTAGATGGCTTATTCTTAAATTTTTGCTTTGGGATATGCTTGTGCTTTAACTCCTGCCTAATTGTCCTGATGTTATTTGCTTCCTACATGAGGGATGAAGAGGATATACCTTGTAAACATTAACATATTATCTATATCTCTACTCAACTCAAGTATATCAATAACCATGGGAGCTCTTGCAAAGGCCCAGATGATATGCGACCAGCGGTAGGACTCTGGTTGGTTCCTGAGCCTCTGAGCCTGGAAGGGCTGACCCACATATCAGGTGTTGTGGAATCAATGAGGTTCTGTTGTAGGTGCTTCAGGGTGAAAATTTCCAGTGCATATGCCTAACAGTACTGTGCTTTACACCTCAAGAATTTTAAGATTCACTCTGTGTACTATTTCTAAAATAAATATAAAGTGGTTTAACTGACAGAAAATCTACCGTATATTTATAAAAGTCTTTTTTAAGGTTCCAGAATAATTTTATGATCATTCAAAATTCAGGAATAAAGAGAAATTTTGCCTCAAAGGACGTAGCCAAAGGAATCTAATTAAATAAGTCTCTCTTTTTGCATTTTATAATTTTATTAATAACAGATAAACGACATTGGTTAACTAAACTATAGGGACTATCAGTGTGGTGTCCCATGGGCTAGACATCGATCCAAAGCTGCCCATCCTAGATCATCTGTGCCCACACCTCACGGGCAGCCGATTCAGGCATGGTCTCCCACAAGCTGCCTGCGTGGGGTCCTACTGAAATCCTGGACCAGACTGGTTCACACGGGCTGCTGCTGGATCTGCAGGAGTCATGGACAAGTGTCAGCTGGCATTCCCATTCACCTCCCTTTCCTCTGTTGGAAACAATACTGAGCTTGGGGATGCCTGTTTACCAGGAGTGTACCCTGGTCTTCACCCCCTGACACCACCGATGCATCCCAGCACTGGCTCCTTGGGAGAATTATCAGACCAATGACAATCTCATTAGTGATTCACACTGAGAATGGTTGGGAACAAGTGTGGATACCATATCAAATTTTATCTTCAATGGAAGAGGATATTCACTTTCACTATCAGAACACAGATCAGAGGTTTATACCAGGGACAAGATCCCAGGAATTAGTCCTTCCAGGATAAGCAGGTCCCCTGAACTTACTGAGAGAGGCTACATTTCCCATCCAATAGAACCTATGGCAATGAAACACTTGGAGGGAAACAACTCAGAGGCTTGATGGCTTAACAAAAATGTCAGGGACCTAATGATTGCTGGGAAGAGACACTTTGTGGATGCCTCTGGGTCTAATCACATTCACACTGAGGATGGTCATGGGTTCTGGCAGACATCCCAGAGCCATGTTTGTAGGGATGGCTCCCTCTCTCTACTGAAAAGTGTCCTGCATCATCCCATCAGGCCTGCAGAGAACCAGGTGCACACCAGACTCAGGCACAATGACAAATTTAGGGACCTTTTTTTTGTTTATATGGCAAAGTCTCTCTCTGACTCATGGAGTTTTCCATCCATCCATGTACACGTATCTGAGTTCAGTTAGACACACAGAACCAGAAAGAGACGTGGAGTTTATAGAGGAAAGTGGCTTCACCTGGTTATGAGGTTTCCCTGCCCAATTCACAGAGTGAAGCCACTCATGGATGTTGAGTCCTAAGTCCCCTGCATCTGGATACATGAGATGGACAGAAGGTGAATGTCATTCAATCCTCCAATGTCCAGATCGAAACTCGCCATCATGGTGGTAATATCAAGATCTCTGAAATTATCAACCATGACAATCCGTTGGGCCACAAAGTTATCAACCAAAGATTCAACAATGACCTAGATAAATACAGCCCATACTCAGACATGCAAATGTTCACCTTATTCTCACATGGCATTCACAGTGACACACATTGGCATCACCCTAAATGACAACCCATAACAGCAATGACCCAAGGCCAAATTTTACCTACATATAATAATTTATATCGCCCCAAATTTAATCATCTAACTCGTGTATCGTGATATTTGGGTACCTTCTTTTGGTGTAAATCCTTTTCTAGGAGGTGATAGATCTATGAATCTAACACACACACACACACACACACACACACACACACAGGGATCCCTGGGTGGCGCAGCGGTTTGGCGCCTGCCTTTGGCCCAGGGCGCGATCCTGGAGACCCAGGATCGAATCCCACGTCAGGCTCCCGGTGCATGGAGCCTGCTTCTCCCTCTGCCTGTGTCTCTGTCTCTCTCTCTCTCTGTGACTATCATAAATAAATAAAATCTTAAAAAAAATACACACACACACACAAACTGGAAACAGAGCTGCCCTGGCGGCCCAGTGGTTTAGCGTCGCCTTTAGCACAGGGTGATCCTGGAGTCCCCAGATCGAGTCCCACATGGGCTCCCTGCTTGGAGCCTACTTCTCCCTCTGCCTGTGTCTCTGTCTCCTCTCTGTGTGTGTCTATCATGAATAAATACGTCAAATCTTATAAAAACCTGGAAACACCAAACAAAATGCAAAAGCAAACAAAAAATAAATAAAAAAATAAAATAAAACACATTTACCTCCTTATGAACACAATTCCACACATACATAAAAATACAGGTGCTGACATTCTTGTTCCAGAGAAGGTAAAATATAAGTTCAGAAGGCATCGCCAACACTAAGCAATGAACATCCATTTGGGTAACATTCCATTAGGATCAAGGCTTGAGAATGTTCTGAATCTCAGACTCCAACTACTGCGCTGTTTTTTTTTTTTTTTAAATCTGGTTCAACCCTTCTTTTTCCTTGAAGTTGGTACATATTTGAGGCAGAGCACTTTATCTGCCTGTTTCAGTATAATTTGTGAGTCCAGAAAGCGTCTTTCATTTTCTTCTCACTTTTATCAAAGAAAAACAGCTTCTGTCTCTTAAATGTGCTAAGGAATACTTGACACAAGATTCCTGGACACCTCTGAATATAGTAAGGGTAGCTGGATATTTGTAGGCCAGGAGTAGAGTGAGGAGACAAAGATGGGAAATAAGTAAGGGGAGACATTCTCTGAACAGGAGGCTCCATGGTGCTCATGCTGCAAAGTTCTCTATGTTGATTGTGGATACAGGAGAAGGGAGGAAAACAGGTCCGTGAAGGTCTGCTGGGATCCTGGGATCCAACAGGTGCACTTGGACCATCAGAGGACCCTCACACTCACCAGAGAACACAAGATCTAGGGATTTCTTAATCCAGGGTAGGAGGTCAGTTGAACAGTCGTCTCCTCTTTGGGTCTTAGCATCATGCTCTGAAAACTTCTTCCATGACATAAACACTGTGAAGAGATTCTAAAAGCTATAAGGTTCATCTTACACTGCTGGTGGGAGTGACATTGGTGTAGACACTGTGAAAACAGTATAGATATTCCTACTACAGTTAAAAATAGAACTACTGTATGATCAAATAGTTGTGGTACAGTGTATTTACCCCCCAAAATAAAACATTAATTCAAAGAGAAATTTGCATCCCTATATTTATAGGAGCTTTTTGTGCTATAGGCAAATAAGGGAAGCATTCCAACTGTCCATTACTGATGAAAGGATGCAGAGATGCGGGACATACACAAAGAAGAATGAATCCTTGCAATTTGCAGCAGAGTGTGGAACTAGTGCGTGTAATGTTAACTAAGTCACAGCAAGACAAATACCGTATGACTCACTCATATGCAAAATTCAATTACAAAACACAAATTAGCCAAGAGGAAAAATTTATTGAGTCAAACCAGTTTCATCAATATGGAAACATACTGTTGGTTAGTAAAGGGGGCATGGGAGGGCCCGAGTGACATAGCAGATCCGGATAAGGGAGAACACTGGTCCTAAGGAGCCATGGGGGATGGATGGAAGTGTCATTACTATATTGTACACGCAATATCACATGGCGTATTAACTACACGGGGGAACATGGTATATGGATTAGGATTACTTTGAATGTGTAGACTGCTCTGGGTAGCAGAGGCATCTTAAAAATATTTATTCTTCCATTTTATGGACATGGAATATTTTCCCTTTCTTTGTGTCTTCTTCAGTTACTTTGGCGAGCGTTCTACACAATTTATTGATGAGCCTGTGTGTTTTCCATTGCACATTCACTCTTGATTCTGGAGGTTTAGTTGATCATAGAGTTGATTGTCCATTTCTGGCTTCTCTACTCTGTTCGATTCATCTATGTGTTGTTTTGTGCAGGTACCAGGTTGTATTGATGATAACGACTAAGTAATACAGCTTGACCACCAACATTGTGATGCCCCCCTCCTGTGGTACTTTGATTTTTTCAACATTTTTCTACTTATACAGCGATTTTAGAAGTAAACTGAGGGAGACACAATGAGACAGAAAACCATTGCATGTTTATGTATTAGAAGAATAACTTTTGTTGGGACACCTGGGTTGCTCAGTTATTGAGTGTCTGCCTTTCGCTCTCGTCAAACTCAAGGTCCTTGTATGGATCCCACAATGGGCTTCCTGTGAGAAGGATCCCGCTTCTCCCTCTGACTATGTCTCTGCATCACTCTAGGTGTCTCTCATGAATAAGAAAGTTATGGGGATCCCTGGGTGGCGCAGCGGTTTGGCGCCTGCCTTTGGCCCAGGGCGGGATCCTGGAGACCTGGGATCGAATCCCATGTCGGGCTCCTGGTGCATGGACCCTGCTTCTCCCTCTGCCTGTGTCTCTGCCTCTCTCTCTCTCTCTCTGTGTGACTATCATAAATAAATAAAACTTTTAAAAAAGAAAGTTATGAAATAATTTTTAAACAGGATTATTTTAAAAATATATGCTACCCAGAACATTCTATGCAGTCAATGCAATTCTTATCAAAACATCATAGACTTTCTTCACAGATTTGAAACAGACATTCTTAACTTTTGTAGGCAGAGGCAAAGATACTAGTGACATATGAATCCAACGCTGATACTCTGCATTTTCAGACTGCATCTGTTGTGTAAAGAACTTTTTAAGCTCCCTCAGCCAGTCAAATAAATATTTGGTGGGATTCACCCTTTCTCCATTTCAATAGAGGAAAACCATCCTCCAAATCATGGTATGGAACAGGGCTCAGATGGCTCTGCAAACAACCTTTGTCATCTGCTCATTCATTCACTGACCCAAACCCAAACCCTGGCCTTAAATATCCACAAATGCAACATCGTATTGTCTAAGGACAGAAGTGCTGCCTGCTGTAGTCATTGTCTGGGTGTCATATTTTACATAGCTCATGCACATGGAAAATGAAATGCATCTCCCCTTAGTTATGTCTTATGTCTACTGAGCTATTAGATGAGGCAATGGAATCAGAAGAAAAGCAGAGAATTTTTTCTTCTCCAGCAAGGTGAATACCTACCTAGGGAAAGTAGGCAATAAAAAATTAATCAGTAGAGAGGAAGAAATATTATTCATTTCCATATGACATGATCTGCTAGGGGCAATGTCTACAAACTTTACAAATTCTAAGAATCAGTTAAGGATTTCAGGGAAAATTCAGGATATAAAATAAATACAGCTATGATTCCTCACACTAACAAAAACTATCTATATAAAATTAACAAAAATATCACGTTAACTTGCATCAAAAATAAAAATTTAGAAATAAAATTAAAAAATTATTTCTAAATAAAATTTAGAAATATATTTGAATAAAGGATAAAATACCATACTAAAAATGGCCTATTTTGATGAAAGACTTTTAAGAAAACAAACAGAAATGAAAAGATTACACCTCTCACAGATGAGAACTTGATATTTCCTGAGTGCCATCATCACAAAGTGATCTGCAAAGGTAATGCAATCCTTGCTATAAACTCATTAGAATCGAATTGTAGTCAAGAGCTGAAGATATAGTCAGAGGACATGCAAATATGGCCCTCCCTCCATTTATTAAGCACCCCAGCCCCGACCTTGAGCTGGGAGAGTAGCCCAAGCCCCAGTATCCCCAGGTGACCATATTCAGTGATCAGGACGGAACACAGACAACTCACCATGGAGTCCGTGCTATCCTGGGTTTCCTCATCACTATTTTAAAAGGTAATTTGGGGATCCCTGGGTGGCGCAGCGGTTTAGCGCCTGCCTTTGGCCCAGGGCGCGATCCTGGAGACCCGGGATCGAATCCCACGTCAGCCTCCCGGGGCATGGAGCCTGCTTCTCCCTCTGCCTATGTCTCGGCCTCTCTCTCTCTCTCTCTCTCTCTGTGTGTGACTATTATAAATAAATGAAAAAAAGGTAATTCATGAAGAATAAGAGACCTTTAGTATGTGAGTGGAGGTGAATGAGAGAAACAGAAGATGTGGGATAATTTTATGACCAGGATGCCTTGTGTCTGCAGGTGTCCAGGGTGAAGTGCAGCTTGTGGAGTCTGGGGGAGAGCTGGTGAAGCCTGGGGGTTCCCTGAGACTGTCCTGTGTGGCCTCTGGATTCACCTTCAGTAGCTACTACATGCACTGGGTCTGCAGGCTCCAGGGAAGGGGCTGCAGTGGGTTGCAAGAATTAGGAGTGATGGTTGTAGCACAAGCTACCCAGACGCTGTGAAGGGCAGATTCACCATCTCCAGAGACAATTCCAAGAACACTCTGTATCTGCAGATGAACAGCCTGAGAGCTGATGATACGGCCCTATATTACTGTGCAAGGGACAGAGTGATGGGACCTCAGTGTAAGCCCAGACACAAACCTCCCTGTAGAAGGGGATCGGGACTACCAGGGGGTGCACACTACTCAACACTTCTGTCTTGAAGGCTCAGGAGCAGGTGCATATTGAGGTTATCAGCAGATTTCCTTTCAGGGTCTGGGCTTCCTCTCCAAGGAGTAGTTTTCCCCACGGAGTCTCTCTGGACATAGGATTTTGTGTTAAAGTATTCATTCTCTATCTTAGAAACTTGGGAAATCAACTCTAGCATCTGCATACTTTATTAAACAACTCTACTACTTTCACTTCTTGAACTTAAATTTCCCTGACCTGGACTATAAATCAATTACAAATACCTCCATACTCATCAACTGAACATTTTCCTGAATCATAACAGCACTCCCTGTGCACCAGGGAGGAAGACACAAAGAGATGGAAAAATATTCCATGCTCATGGATTAGAAGATTTAGTATTGTGAAAATGTCAATGTTACCCAGGGCAATTTACGCAGTCAATGAAATCCCTATCAAATACCATGGACTTTTTTCAGACAGGTGGAACAAATCATCTTAAGATTTGTGTGGAATCAGAAAAGACTCCAAAAACCCAGGGGAATACTGAAAAAGAATGCCAGAGCCAGGGCATCACAATGTCGGATTTCACGTGGCACTACAAATCTGTGATCCTGAATACAGTGCGTTACTGGCACAAAAACAGACACATAGATCAATGGAACAGAATAGAAGACCCAGAAATGGGCTTTAAACTCCATGGTCAACTCTTATCTGACAAAGCTGGTAAGACTCTCCAGTGGAAAAAGGACAGTGTCTTCCATAAATGGTGCTGGGAAAATTGGACAGCCACGTGCAGAAGAATGAAACTAGACCATTCTCTTACACAGTACAAAAAGATAAAATCTTTTATCTTTTTGTACAGAAGACACATGGAGAATGTCTTCCTCAATAGGGAAAAGTTGAGAGCTTTTCTCTTAAGATCAGGAACAGGACAAGGATACCCTCCATCACCACTGTTCTTCACAATTGTGGTAGAAGGCGTAACCTTGTCAATCAGACAGCAAACAGAAGGAAATTTCCTCCAACTCAGCAAACAAAAAAATCAAACTTTCACTCTTCACAGGTAAGTTATTTTAAGTTCAAATCCCAAAGATTCCTTTGAAAAAATTTCTAGAACTGACACCAGAGTTCAACAAGATCGGAGCATGTAAAATGAATACAAGGAAGTCAATGGCTTTTCTATATAGTGCAAATGAAATAGTTTAAAGAAAAACAAGGACTGGATGCAATTTATAATTGCACCAGAAATCATCAGATAATGAGGGAAAATCCTAACCAAAGAGGGATGGATGTACAGTCTAAATATTACAGAACACTTATGAAAGACAGTATGGAAGACACAAGTAGATAGAAAATATATATTCTCATATTAGAAGAATAAATATTGAAAAAATAACTATGCTACCAAGAGCAAGTTATCCTTTCAAAGCCAGGTTTATAAAATATCACCAGCATTTGTCGCAGAGCTTGAGCAAACGATCTAAAAACCTTTAGGGAACCACAAAGACCTCCACTAACCAAAGCAATCCTGAAAAAGTAAAGCAAGGCTGGAGACATCCTGATTCTGGTTGCAAGATAAATTATGACGTTGTGATCACCAGAACAGTATGGCGCTCTAAAAAATACAGACTTATAGACAAATAGAAAACTTTAAGAACCCAGAAATGGACCCAGAATAGTATGGTCAAAAAATCTTGACCAAGCAGGAAAGAATATCCAATGAATAAAAAGAAAATATCTTCAATAAATGCCGTTGGCAATATTGGAGAGCCACATGCAGAAGAAAGAAAGTGGACACTTGTTTTACGTCATTCACAAAAATGAACTCAAAGTTCACGAAAAACCTAAATGTGAGTCAGGAAACCATCAGAATCCTCAGGATAACACAGGCAGCACATTTTCTACCTCAGCTGCAACCACTTCTAGACGTGCCTCCAGAAGCAAGGGAAAACAAAGGAAAATGAACTATGGCGACTTCATCAAGGAAAGAGCATTTTCACAGGAAAGGAATCACTCAAAGTAACTAAAAGGCCACCTAGAGAATGCGAGAAGATATTTGGAATTGTCTTATCAGATTAAAGACTCGAATCCAAATCTAAAATGAACTTATCAATCTCAACACACACCAAAGATATATATCTCCAATCATAATTAGGCAGAAGTTGTGAACAGACTTCCTGTCCTTTGTGAGGTCCCGCACCACACCATATACTAGGGAGCTGATCCACATGCAAAAAGAAATTCATTTGCTCTCCTAGTTCTGCTATATATCAGAAAAAATATTAGAGTAATGAATCTGACAAATAACAAGGAAAATATTTATGCACCTAAATCTAAGATTACCCTTGAAATTAGGCAATAATAAAATAAAAGATATTAAAATCAGTCAACAGGAAGTTAAATAATTTGCATATACATAGTCAATGAGGAAAATTATTTCAAAAAACAATTACAAGTAACTAATGAGCTCAAACAAAATTCAGGAAATAAAATCAACATAGACAATAAAGTTAAATCTTACACACTAACAACACATTTTCTGTATCAAATTTACAAAACAATCACCTTTATACTGGTACCAAAAATAAATATTTATGATTAAACTTCATTAAGCAGAGAAAATACTGTTTAAAAATGACCTATACTAAAGAAAGACCTTTAAAAAGGAACAGAAATGCAAAGATTAATACATTGATGGATTAGAACATCATAAACCCACTGTGAAACCAAAAGAAACTGATCTGGGGTTGTGAAGCAATCTTTGTATATAACTTATTTTTTTAAATTTTTAAAAAAATTTTTATTTATTTATGATAGTCACAGAGAGAGAGAGAGAGAGAGAGAGAGAGAGGCAGAGACATAGGCCGAGGGAGAAGCAGGCTCCATGCACCGGGAACCCGATATGGGATTCGATCTCGGGTCTCCAGGATCGCTCCCTGGGCCAAAGGCAGGTGCCAAACTGCTGCGCTACCCAGGGATCCCTGTATGTAACTTATGAAGAATTGAATTCAAGTTGGTAGGTGACTATGTAGACAGGGACATGCAAATAGGGACCTCCCTCCACTGATTAAACAAGCTAAGCCCCGACCCTGAAGCTGGAGGAGCTCCAGCCCCAGGATCCCCAGGTGACCCCATTCAGTGCTCAGGACACAACACAGACAAACGACCATGGAGTCTGTGCTCTGCTGGGTTTTCCTTGTCGTTATTTTAAGGTAATTCATGGAGAACAACGGACATTCAGTCTGTGAGTTGAGGTGAGAGAAACAGGATGTGGGAGTTTCCTGACCAGGATGTCTTGTGTCTGCAGGTGTCCAGGGTGAGGTGCAGCTGGTGGAATCTGGGGGAGACCTGGTGAAGCCTGGGGGATCCCTGAGACTCTCCTGTGTGGCCTCTGGATTCACCTTCAGTAGCTACTATATGGAATGGGTCCGCCAGGCTCCAGGGAGGGGCTGAAGTGGGTCGCACGGATTAGCAGTGACGGAAGTAGCACATACTACGCAGACGCTGTGAAGGGCCGATTCACCATCTCCAGAGACAATGCCAAGAACACGCTGTATCTGCAGATGAACAGCCTGAGAGTCAAGGACACGGCCGTGTATTACTGTGCGAAGGACACAGTGAGGTGACCTCAGTGTGAGCCCAGACACAAACCTCCCTGTAGAAGGGGATCGGGATGACCACGGGGTGCACACTACTCAACACTTCTGTCTTGAAGGCCCAGGAGCAGGTGCAGATGGAGGCTCTGGTCAGATTTCCTGTCAGGGTCTGGGCTTCCTCTCCAAGGAGCAGTTTCCCCAAGAGAGTCTCTCTGGGCACAGGATTCTGTGCTTACATATTCAGTCTCTAACTTACAAACTTTGTTGTCATAGAAAGAGAAATATTCCAAAAATGGCAGTGGCTCTTGTTTTGCTTATTCCTTATTCAGTTTCTGATTTGGAAAGTTGGTTGGTTTTAGTCAACAACTCTTCTTATATGCTCAAGGACAAATCTGCTTAAAATTTCTTAGTACTGTCCATAAAAACCAGTTTATTACCCATATCTCCGTTTACCACAACTTCTCCTTTATAAGAGTCCCAGCTGTGTACATGGAATATGAAACAACCACCCAGCTCACGGTGCAATGATTTTATTTTATTTCGTATATTTTTATTGGATTTCAATTTGCCATAATATACCATAACACCCAGTGCTTATCTGGCCAAGTGCCGCCCTCACTGCGTGTCACCCAGTCACCCCAACCCTCCGCCGACCTCCCCTTCCACTACCCCTTGTTCATTTCCCAGAGTAAGGATTCTCTCATGTTCTGTCTGCTTCCCTGACATTTCCCACTCATTTTCCTTCCTTTCTTCTTTATTCCCTTTCTCGATTTTTTACATTCCCTGAATAAATGCGACCATATGTTTGTCATTTTCCCATTGGCTTACTTCACTCAGCATAATACCCTCCAGTTCCATCCATGTTGTTGCAAAGGGTGGGTATTCCTCGTTTCTTTTTTTTTTTTTAATTTTTATTTATTTGTGATAGTCACAGAGAGAGAGAGAGAATGAGGCAGAGACACAGGCAGAGGGAGAAGCAGGCTCCATGCACCGGGAGCCCGACGTGGGACTCGATCCCGGGTCTCCAGGATCGCGCCCCGGGCCAAAGGCAGGCGCCAAACCGCTGCGCCACCCAGGGATCCCATATTCCTCGTTTCTAATATGCAAAGATGTCACTACAAAGGGCTTGAAAATCAAATGGAGAGAAGACGGAGTGTAGGTGTGACTTCAGTCTTGAACCACTCTCACAGAATCAATATCAGTGTGAATCTGGGAAAGCAAGGGACCCCAAGAAGTACATTGTGAGGATGTGTAGTCTGAAGAGCCCCCAAACACACACAGACACGAGAGTACCAACCTTTATCACCTTCATCATCGTGTCTGTTGAGAGCAGGGCAGGCCTCTCAGCATGTCATAAATGCTTGGATTTTGGAAGGACACTGGCTCATGGTGTGGGTTGTGGGGCAGTGGTAGGGACGCGGTCCCCCTCCAGGAGTGGCTTGTGTGGAGTCAGTGTCCCACCTGCATCAAAGGAGGGAATTCAATAGTTCCTTCTGGATTTCCCATGGGTGGGGCAGGAGGAGAAGAGGGAGGACTGGTGATCACAGGTGCCAGCAGGTGACACTCAAAGATACCATGTGATGACAAATTAAACTATTATGAAAACTGAGAGAACAAAGGTGGAGGAGGACTTTCCACCTGCAGGGAATAACTCATGGATCCTTCAGATGCTGATATCAACTCACTCTGTGTGACCTTTACATCCCTGTTTTGTAACCTAACGTCCATGTGATGGGAGGATGAGGTCAGGCCTTAGGGTAGCACTTAGATCAGGAGGTGCAGCCTTCTGATGGGACCAGGGACCTTATACACTAGGACTAGGAAAGCTCCCAGCCTCTGGGCCCCATATGAGGTGACAGGGAAAGGACGGGCTAGGACGTGGGTTCTCTCCAGATACCACATCTGCCTGCACCTGGACCTCAGACATCCCAGGTTATGACAAAATAGAGCAGGAAACCCACACCTGAACTCACTGTCCTCAGCCACCATCCATGCTCCTGTCCTTAGTTGCTGTGCATCACGTTTGTGCCACACATTCTTCCTACAACCCTGGGGTTCGTGAGACCCATTAGTATCCTGGGATTCCTCCCTCTTTCCCACCTGTGCACTTTCAAGGCAGCACATCCCCATGGAAGCGGACATCAAAAGATTCAGATTTACCTCTCTGCTGCTCATACTACTCTGCAGAATATTCTGGATCAGCCTCCCTCCTGTCATCATTGCCACAGCTATATGTTATGACAACATCCACACCTCCTATGTCCAAAAGATGGTCGATTTTCTACATGTCGACTTGCAGTTTTTGTTCTCCCAGACCTCTGATTTCATCAGGAATCAGAATGATTGCATAACTACCTATCATGTTCCAGTTATGAGAGAACCTCAAGGACCCTGATCCAGAATCTTAACTCCTCCCTCCCAATGCTGTTATAGCAATGACCATGTGGGGCATGAATTACAAAATGATCAGATCTGGCTATTTCCATGTTGTGAAAATGATTCAGTTATGTAATGACATTGCTGAGGATCTATTGAAAAATAACTTTCTTGAACTTTGAGCGTATCTCTAAATGTAGTGCTAAAACATGGTAACACCTGCCTTGTCCGTTACTTTTTAAAATTTTTTTTGATTTATTTTTTAATTGAAGTTCAATTTTCCAACATATAGCCAGTGCTCATCCTACCAAGTGCCTCCCTCAGTGCCTGTCACCCAGTCAACCCCACCCCCTGCCCACGTCCCCTTCCACTACCCCTTGCTCATTTTGTTAAGGGTCTCTCATATTTTATCACATTCAGTGATATTTCCCACTCATTTTCTCTCCTTTTCCTTTTATTCCCTTTCACTATTTTTATATTCCCCAAATGAATGAGACCATATAATGTTTGTCCTTTTCCGATTGACTTATTTCACACAGCATAATACCCTCCTGGTCCATCCATGTCAAAGCAAAAGGTGGTTATTTGTCATTTCTAATGGCTGAGTAATATTCCATTTTGTACAGAGACCACATCTTCTTTATCCATTCATCTGTCAATGATTGTCTGTTACTTTTGCTTGCTTTATAACCAATACCAGTGCTGGAGAGAAGATGGCAGAGAGATGTTTTCATCTGGATTTTGTTTTCTTCGACTCTGGGAAAAAAGGCAAACATATCTTAAATTTGACTAAACATTATTTTCGGACTACATGGCTCACTACCAAATAGATGCCCTTCCAAGTAGGCCACTAGCTAGAGTACAATGTGAAGAAAAATAAAGAGCATCCAGTTGTTTTCTATGAGACCAGGATCTGAATGTGGGGCATGTGTTCTCTCGGAACAACACAGTCCCTACTTTCAGAGCCACACCATCAGTAACCTCGTGTTGTTGTGTTTTGGCGCAGAGTCCCTGATTCCTCAGAGCCAGGTCTCCAACTGCACGTCAGGTTTTAAGGGAAACAGAAATTGTGCCTGGATCTGGAAGTCTCAGATATGTTGAAAGGGAAATATGAGGCACTGGAGATGTAGATTTTGCAGGAAAGATGAGGAAAATAAGCGGGAAAGAAGAGTTGGTCATATCAACTCTAAAGAAGAAGGATTTGTACACTTTCTGAAATGCACTAATGGCAGTTAGAGAACAAAATTTGGAGTTTCACTACTGAAAATGTGTTAACACTGACTGCATGCTTTGCTTAGAGGTCTTAAAATTGTAGTCTTGACATTCAGGTAATTTTGCCATGTTAAATACATGGTTTATATTCGTTACTCAAAATAAGTATTATACACTTCTAGGCCTTTAGGGAATTGATTTTTATCCACAGAGAGTAAAGATCTTTGCACCACACTGATTTTAAAAGAAACACACAATGTGTTTCTGAAAGTCTGTGTTAGTTAAAATTCCTCCCAAAATGATAAAAAACAAAAACAAAAAAAGCCCGAACAAACAAAAAACATCCTCTCCTATTTCATTTTTTCTTTTTCTTAACAATAACTTTGGCCATTTTTTTCAGTTCATTATGTCTGTATACTAATTTTTTTCAGCCTTTTACCTCTTAAGCATACTAGTAGAGCATGCTTCCAGTATCTGATGGCTCTGACAGCAGAATGAGTATTAATACAGAATAACCCTCTCTACCTTTTGACAGTAAAGACGGACTAATCTGCCTAGCAGCTTGCTTTGCCTTCTGACATGCTCACTACCAATCATGCTCACCCTTCTTTTCCAGATCCACTTCCTCATGATACTATCTTCTGACTGGGCTTACTTAAAGGATGCAAGCAAAATGCAGGCTTACCAGGATATCAAAGCAAAGGAAGAACAGGAACTGAAAGATATCCAGTCTAGGTGAAAAGAACAACTCAATTCTTACACATAAATGTTTGCCAGAGTGTTACGGCTGACGAGTTTGCAGCTCTGAGTAGTCATCAGACAGCTGCTCTGCAGTACATATGTGTACCCCACCAAAGAAACATATGTAGAAGTAAAAACACTTCACTGTCTGTCTCAAGCTGCGGGGATGTATTTCTAGGAAAACATTCCTGTAGGTAAATCTTTTTCTATAAAGCAGATATTGGAGGTTTCAAGTTCGCCATTTTAAAAGGCAACACTTTGACAAAATGATTGTAAATCTTTCTGAAATTTGTGGCATATTCACGTTTATTGGTAGAGCGATCCTACCAAGAGGAGTGCTGAGAATATGGCATACTCCTTGAGAGGGACTAAGGATGTGCCAGCATCAAGGAATTTGACCATCAATTCACATATGCCATCCGTCCTCAAGTAAATTGATCTATCTAAGGAATAAAATGGAATGGGGGTGAGGGTTCCATTTCTGAAAGCTGACATTTATTAAACTTTGGCTCAAGGTCATGTGATTCTTAACAATTGGCTTTTTAGGGATCCCTGGGTGGCGCAGCGGTTTAGCACCTGCCTTTGGCCCGGGGCGTGATCCTGGAGACCCGGGATCGAATCCCACATCGGGCTCCCGGTGCATGGAGCCTGCTTCTCCCTCTACCTATGTCTCTGCCGCTCTCTCTCTCTCTCTCCCTGTGTGACTATCATAAATAAATTAAAAAAAAAAAAACAATTGGCTTTTTAAAAAAATTTTTTTTTATTAATTTCTTTTTTTTTATTGGTGTTCAATTTACTAACATACAGAATAACACCCAGTGCCCGTCACCCACCATTCACTCCCACCCCCCGCCCTCCTCCCCTTCTACCACCCCTAGTTCGTTTCCCAGAGTTAGCAGTCTTTACGTTCTGTCTCCCTTTCTGATATTTCCCACACATTTCTTCTCCCTTCCCTTATTGGCTTTTTAAAAAAATTAACTGACTTCTCTATTCTTTAATTCCAGGACACATTAGTCTCCTGATCCAATCAGAAATTTATTTTTCAATAATGCTAAAAGAATATACTATAAATATACTATACCTACCATTGAAGACGCTGGATTCTGACTCATTGACAAGCTTTCCAAAAAAATTCATAATAGATTTCCTTGAATAAAATGGCCCAGTTGTCATTCTTCATCCTGGGAAATAAATGTCAGCTCTGCCTTAATAAGTATTTGATTCAGATTTCTAAGAACTTATTATACAACAGAAGACCCAAAATAATTCATAGGCTTTTGTTCCACAAATGTTTTTCTTAATTAAGAAGTGTTACCTTATTAAAATGACCACCATTCTAAACCATTTTTATGTGGTCTGAATAGCAAGTTTACAGTTTCATACCAACTATCTAAAAACCTCATTTACAAATGGACCACAGACCTCCTCCTACTTTTATAGACTTGAATACTTAAGTAATTTAAATTAGAATAGGTATTTATTTATTTTTAATTTATTTTTTATTGGTGTTTAATTCATTTTTAAATTGAAAACTTTCCTGGAATAATACAAGTTCAATGTTCAGCAAAAAACACCTGCTTGTGTTTAAGCCATTTTCAAAAGAAACTTGCCTTCTAAATCATTGTGTTCCAGCACATTAAGTGATTATAAGTATTGGGTATTAGTGATGGTAAACTGTGTTGTTCTTTATGAAATGTTACATATAGCTGTTGGGTGCATCAGTGCTTTTTAAAAGGGGCTGCATAATATAGGGTTAATAATGCATATTCATGTTAACAATTAACTTGCAGTTTCACAGTTTCCTGGATTTTAAACCATATACATGTGCAGAAATGTATTAAAATGAAAGGAAGCATACCTTTATCAAGATGCTATTTAAATTGAACATCAAGTATAATATTTCATTTGGATTTTTTTTTGTTCTTGTTAATGCCTAAAAATGCCTATTTGGATCTTCACCTTTTTTTAATTGGGAGAAGTTCTCTTCTGTGTAGAACAGTTGTTCCAAAATAGCTTGTTTTGTTTTCCTGTTGCATGACAGACTTAAATATTTTTTCTAGCAGTGGAGGTGCTGTTAGAGTCCAGTTTTCTAGAAGAGGCAGTGTCTCAGGCCTAATTTTAATTTTCTAATTATTGTAGCTATTACCAGGAATTTCTGAAAGTTTTGTTTAAGTAGTCTAATATTTTCTATGTAAAGGACATTACATTTTGCTATGTATAAATTTTTGTAACCTAACAATGAATTAATATTTTCTATAAATGCCAAGGGTTTCCTGTAGTTCTATTCAAGTGTTACAATAAGTATTTGTAGATAATAGTCAAAAAATAATAGAAAAGACAAAGAGGGATGCCTGGGTGGCTCAGAGATTTAGTTCCTGCATTCTGCCAAGGACGTGACCTGGAGTCACAGGATCAAGTCCCACGTCAGGCTCCTTGCATGGAGCCTGTTCACTCTCTGCTTATGTCTCTAACACTTTCTCTGTCTCTGTGTCTGTCTCTCTCTCTCTCTCTTGCTCTCATTCTGTCACTTATGAATAAATAAATAAAATCTTTATAAAATATTAGAAAAGGCAAGATGTATGTGGTCCTCTAACTAGATGCAGAGAACTCATAGGAAAAATTACAGCAGGCATTCCTGATTAAAACTCTTCAAAGTAGAGGGTAGAGGGAACATACTTCAATATCTTAAAGGCCATCTATGGAAAGTTCACAGTGAATCTCATACTCAATGGGGATTCAAAGACCTTGTCCCTAAACTCAGGAAGACAGCACGGATGCAGGCCCTCACCGATTCTGCTCACAAAAGAAATAGAATTCCTAGCATCAACAATCAGACAACAAACTAAAAGGCATTCGAAATGGAAAAGATTAATTCAATCTCTCCCTCTTTGCAGAGTACATGATATTTTTATATAACCCACAAGAGATATCACCTGAAATTTCTAGAAAGGATGTAGCAACTTAGGGACATGGCAGGAGACAAACCAAGGCTAGAAGGCAGCTGCATTTCTACACACTAACAATGATACTGATAACAAAGAAATTAGGGTATTTTAAACTCATTTACATTGGCTCCAACCATAAGATAACTAGGAATAGACCTAACCAATGAGGTAAAGATCTGTACTTTAAATCTAGAGAACACGTATGAAAGAAATGAATGAAGACACAAACAGATGGAGAAACATTCTATGCTCAAGGATCAGAAGAATAAACATTGTGAAAATGTCTATGCTACTCAGGGCAATATAGACACTGAATGCAATTCCTATCAAAATACCACGAGCTTTCTTCCCAGTGATGGAACAAACAATCCTAAGATATCTATAAAATCTGAAAAGAACTCCAATAGCCAGAGTAAGGTTGAGAAAGAAAACCAAAGCTGGTTTCAAGCTGTACAGCAAAGCTGTGATCATTAAGATGGTGTGGTACTGGCAAAAGAACATACACACAGTTCAATACATCAGAATATAGAACCCAGAAGTGGACCCTCAAACATATGGTCTATAATCTATAAAATAGGAAAGAATGTCCCCTGGGAAAATAAAACAGTCTAAAAAATAATTGGCATGGGTAGAATTGAATGACACATGTAGAATTAAAGTAGACCATTATCTTATACCAGGCAAAAAGATAAAGTCAAAATGGTTAAAAGATCTAAATATGAGAGAACAATCCACCAAAATCTCTAGGAGGAGAAGAGAGAGAACAACGTTTTGGAACTTAGCCACAGCAATTTCTTGCAAGGCATATGTATAATGACCAGGGAATCAAAAGCAAAAATGCATTTTGGGAGTTCCATAAAAAAAATGTTCTGCAGAACAAAGGAAACTGTCAACAAACCTAAAACACAACATACAGAAGGGTAGATTATATTAGTAAATGACAAATCAAAGAACTTTTAACCAACATCTATAAAGAACTTAAACTCAACACACAAGAAACAAGGAATCTAGTCAAGAAATGTGGAGAAAACATGAATGGAAATTTCTCCAAATAAAACCTACTTGTGGCCAACAAGTCCATGAAAATAATGCTCCACATCACTTTCTATCAGGGAAAAGCACATCCAAACACATACAGCTGGCACTTCACACCTCAGAGAATAGGAAAATTAATAAGAAAGAAAACAACAAATGGAGAGGATGTGGAGAAAGGGGAATCATCTTACACTGTTGGTGGGAATGTGAACTGGTGCAGCCACTCTGGAAAAGTGTGTGGGGTTCCTCAAAGAGTTAAAAACAGATTTGCCTATGACCCAGCAATTGCACTGTCAGGGATTTATCCCAAAGATACAGATGCAGTGAAATGGCAGGACACCTGCAACTCGATGTTTATAGCAGCCATGTCCACAAGAGCCAAATTCTCAGAGAAGCCATGATGACATTTGTCAGATGAATTGATAAACATGATACGGTTTATATATACAAAGGGATATTTCTCCATCATTGGAAAGGATCAGTAAGTACCATTTTCATCAACATGTATGGAACTATGGGGTATTATGCCAATTAAATAAGTCAGAGTACAATCATCATAGATTCACTCATATGTGGAATATAAGAAATAGTGAATGGGATCATAATGGAAGGAGGGGAAATGTGTGGGAATAAATCAGAGAGGAAGACAAACCATGAGTGATTCCTATCTCTGGGACTTGCAAAAGGGTAGCAGAAGGGGAGGTGTATGGTAGGACATGGTACCTGGGTGATGGACACTAAGTAAGGCACACGATGAGATGAGCACTTGGTGTTACTATATGCTTGCAGATTGAACTTAAATAAAATATATAATAAATAAATTAAAAATAAATTATTAATGAGAGAGAACATTATGAGCAATAACATGCCAACAAATTCAGCAATCTGGAAGAAATGAATGTCTTCCTATAAATGAAGAAACACCCAAATCTGAAACAGGAATGAATAGAAAACTGTACAGACCCAAAACCAAGAAATGAAAATCAAACATATTTAAATTCTTCTAACAATCAAAAGTCCTGGACAGATGACTGCCCATGGGAATGCAACAAGCATTTAAAAAGAATTAATACCTACCTATCCTGAAAATGTTCCAAAAAATAGAAATTAAAGGAGACTTCTAAGTTCATTTTCTGAGGGTATCATTTCTTTGATATCAAAAGCAGACAAAGATCTAACTGAAAAGGAGAATTACAGACTTGATGGATATGGATGCAAAATTGTCACAAAGATCCTAAGAAACAGGATCCAACAGTACATTAACAGCATAATTCACCAGGACCAAATGGGCTTAAATTTTGGTCTGCAAGGGTGGTTCAGCATCTGCAAACCAAACAATGGGATTTGAGTCACTAATAAAAGGACCATTTTGTCCTCTCAACTGATGCCCACAAATTTTCAAGAAAGAGATTATACTTTCTGTTAAGTTTTTTAGTAACTAGATGGAAATGAGACCGCCAAGGCAAGCGAGGGTCCAAGAACAGATTTTATTGCAATCACCCTCGGGCGAGGTTCCACGACTCACAGGGGAAAGAGAGTGAGTCAAGGAAGTCGCGCCAAGACAAGGTGGTAGGGGGTTTACATAACGTTGTAAGGCACAACGGTTTCCTATTGGTTGGCTCATATGCAAAGGAAGGATTGCAATCCAACCAGTCAGAGTGACCCTCACTATGCAAAGGAAGGATTGCAATTCGACCAGTCAAAAGTGACTTCCTCCTCTGGGGTTTGAAGGGCATTGGGTTCGGTTGGGGAAGTCCAAAGGAGAGGTGTAAGGGTCTGCTCAAGCTGTCGTCCCAAGTGGAGGTGGTGACAGGAACCTCAGCCATTTTGGCGTATCCACCATCTTGAGGAGTTTCCCTTCCCGCCTGGCCCCAACATTCCGACCTTTTGTTTTATATAATGGTGTCGGGGCCGTCGACTCTGCTCTGGCTACTTCCTGCTGACGGTGGGGTGTCGTTGTAGGGGTAGTCGGATGTGGGCAAGCGAGAGTATGGGTGAAGTAAAAGTTGTTTGACAGATACCCGGGTGAGTTCTTGCAGGCATTCCAGTCTTGGGGTACCGGCTGCAAGGGGATCGGCTGGTTTGAGAAAGTTCAGACATCCAAAAGGTTCCTTCGGCATGTCTTGAAGTACAGGTGATGGGTGTCTTCCCTGAGTAACAAGTTCTGGGCATGTGGGTATAAGATGAAAAGTAGCGCGAGGTACCGCTGCCTTTCATGCAATCACATTCTACCGCTTAGATCGGGGGGCTCAGGAGAAGTATGAGAAGGGGCCCTAGCCAGGCGGAGTTTGGTGGGTCCCACCATCTGGGAGGCCCATTCGATACCTGTGGGTGCCCGTTTAAGGTTGTTGATGTGCACCCATGCCGTATGTCCCAGCAATTTTGCCGCAGTTGGGGTGGTGAGGATGACCGTGTGAGGTCCGGTCCATCGGGTCTGCAGGGAGCCTGGCTGCAGATTTCTGAGAAGGACCTGGTCCCCTGGGGATAAGTCTCGTGGAGAGGCTTCCTCGGAGGCATTGTCAGTCGGGGCCGGAATGACAGCATCGGCAAGGGCTCTCACGAGGGCCCGGAGGAGGGTAAGGTAAGGCAGATAGGATAAAAGAGGTGGAGGAACAGCCGGGAGGTTGTGGTTGATAAGGAAGTGCCGACCGTACAGTAACTCAAAGGGACTCAAACCTGATGGTCCTCGGGGGGATGCCTGGAGTCTGGTGAGAGCTATAGGTAACAGTGTGGGCCACGACAGGTGAGTCTCCAGGGTAGGTTTAGTGAGTTGAGCCTTAAGTAGCCCGTTGGCCCTTTCCACCTTACCCGAAGACTGAGGGTGGTAGGGGATGTGCAGCTTCCAGGTAATGTTGAGGCTCTCGGCCACCTGTTGGGTCACACTGGAGATAAATGCCGGCCCGTTGTCTGACTGTAGGGTCCGGGGTAACCCAAACCTCGGGATGATGTGCTCGATGAGGATTGTGGCCACCACATCTGCAGTCTCTCTGGCTGTGGGGTATGCCTCAATCCATCCTGTAAAAGTATCAACCAAAGTCAGTAGATAACGAAAGGCTTTATGGCGGGGCATGTGAGTGAAGTCCAGCTGCCAGTCTTCACCGGGCTGATGGCCTTGGAGCTGATGGTTAGGCCCTGGCCTGCGGATTCCTCCCTGTGCATTTACGGCCGAGCAGGTTTTACAAGCCCTATGGACAGCCTCAATCACCTTAGGTAGGGATGGATAGTAAAACAGGGGCTGGAGAAACTGGTTCAGTGCCCTTGGGCCAATATGGAGAGATTGGTGGATATCAGTAATTAGGGTATGGGCCAGGTTTTCTGGGAGGGCAATCTTCCCTCGGATGTAAATCCATCCTTTACCTTCTGCCTTTCCTCCCAGGGCCTGGAGGGCTTGAGTTTCCTTTATAGAGTAGGAAGGTCGATGAGGGGTATTAAGGAAGAGGATGGGAGATATTGGGTTACTTAAGGCCGTTTCCCTGGCCACTGAGTCGGCCTTATTATTTCCTATGGAGACCATGTCTTTAGAAGTCTGATGGCCCCTACAGTGAACGATTGCAACCTCAGTGGGCAGACTAAGGGCCTCAAGCAATTTGGCAATGAGAGGTCCATTTACTATAGGCGTCCCCTTGGTGGTTAAAAATCCCCGCTCCTGCCAGAGGACGGAATGAGTATGAGCGATGAGATAGGCATATTTTGAGTCGGTGTAGATGGTGACTTGTTGTCCCTTAGATAGATGTAGAGCCCTGGTGAGAGCTATAAGTCCAGCCTTTTGGGAAGTAGTCCCAATTGGGAGGGGGACTGTCCCCACTACTGTCTCTGGGGTGACTACAGCATAGGCGGCATGTCTCTGACCATCCGCAGCCAGGAAGGAGCTGCCATCTACAAAGAGTATACGGTCAGGGTTGGATAATGGCTGATCAGAGAGTCCAGGGTGGGGAGAGGTGAGATCCTCTATGAGCTGCGGGCAGGAGTGAGTGGGTTCAGAGGTAGGTGAAGGTGTAGGCAACAGAGTTGCAGGATTTAAGCGGGGAAAGGTAGAGAGGGAGATTTGAGGGTTTTCGATGAATAGCAGATGGAAGAGTTGGAGACGAGAGGGGGTTAGGTGGGCCAGGGATCGGTGGCTAAGAAGATCCCTAAGACAATGGGGGGAGTAAACCACGAGGGGTTGTCCCAAAGTCAATTTGAGAGCCTCCTTAGTTAAGGAGGCAGCAGCTGCGAGCGCCCTAAGGCAGGGCTGCCATCCGCGGGCAGTGCTGTCTAGCTGCTTAGATAGATAGGCTATAATCCGGTAAGTAGGTCCAACCAGTTGGGCCAAAAGGCCAGTAGCTGAACCCGACCGCTCATCAGTGTAAAGGTGGAATGGTTTTGAAGGGTCAGGCAAAGTTAGTTTCGGCCCAGCGGTGAGACAGTCTCTTAACTTGGAAAACAGGCGGCGGACCGAAGAGGGATCAGTGAGAGGACCCTGGGGAGTGTCCTTTGCTGCTTGGTATAAGGGCGGGCCAAAATAGAAAAGTTTGGAATACAGTGTCTAAAGAAGCCAGCCAACCCGAGGAAGGAAAGTATTTCATCTGCCGTCTGAGGGGGTTGGAGCTCTCGTAGGAGGCGGATACGGTCTCCGGTAAGAGATTTAGAGGTGGGGGTCAGGTGGATTCCCAGATAAATGACCGAAGGGGTGCAGAGTTGTGCCTTAGAGGGTGTGACCCGATACCCTTTGCTCCCTAGGAAGTTAAGTAGGGAGGTGGTGTCATCCTGAGAGATGGTGAGGGCAGGGCTGCAGAGGAGGAGGTCGTCTACATATTGTAGTAAGGTACTAGCCTTAAGGAGGCATTGCTGTAAATCCGCAGCCAAGGCCTGACCAAAAATATGGGGGCTGTCCCGGAACCCCTGGGGTAGGACAGTCCAGGTTAATTGTCCAGAGGTATGTGTGTCTGGGTCTTCCCAGGTGAAGGCGAAAAGAAAGTAGGAATCGGGGTGTAGGGGAATAGTAAAAAAGGCATCCTTCAGGTCCAACACCGTAAAGTGAGTGGTGCTTGGAGGGATATGGGATAGCAGGGTATAAGGGTTAGGAACCACTGGATGGAGAGGAACTATTGCCTCATTAATGAGTCGGAGGTCCTGAACCAATCGATAAGCTCCGGAGGGTTTATGGACCGGCAGGATGGGGGAGTTACAGGGAGAGCTTATGGGAATCAGAAGTCCCTGATGCTTTAGTCGTTCTATGATCGGTTTGAGGCCGAGGCGATGGAGGAGGGAGATAGGGAACTGGGGTCTAGAGGGGAACTTGGAACCATCCTTGAGTTTTATTTTGACAGGAGGGTGGTGGGAGGCCACTACAGGTTCCGAGGTATCACATACTTGGGGGTTCATGAAGGGTAATTGATCAGGGGTAGGAGAAGATGGAGTGGAGAGATATAGGATGAGACGAGCTGAGGGTGAGGAGGGAGGAGAGGGGGACAAATGAATAGTTGCCCCTAGTTTTTGGAGGATATCCCTACCCAGCAGGGTCACTGGGCATGAGGGAATCACCAGGAATGAGTGAGAGAAGGGGAACCCATCCAGGCTACAAGTAAGGGGAGGTGTGGCCCTAGGAGTGGAGGAGTTCCCGTCGATCCCCATAACAGTGACTGGTGAGGGTCAAGTAGGTCCCGCGTAGGAAGGCAGAACAGAATAGGTAGCCCTTGTATCCAGCAGAAAGGAGATGGACTTACCCACTACCTGGAGCATGACCCTGGGCTCGGCCTGGGTGAGAGGGGTGGCTGAGTCTGGGCTCCGTCAGTCGTCCTCCAACCTGAGCAGTTGGAAGGCTGGACTCACCGTCTCGGTATTCCCCCACATTGAGGCACCGAGGATTCCCTGAGGCTAGGGCAGTCGGATTTCCAATAGCCCATCAAATGGCAGAGAGGGCATGGTCGAGTTGGTGCCCTTGGGTTGGGGCACTGACGGGCCCAATGGCCTTCAGCCCCGCATTTGAAACAGGCCCCCGGAGGGGTGCGGTTGGTTCCCCCTTTCTGCTGGCTCCTGGAGCCGTCTGGCCGCAGGGCTGCTACCAAGGCCTGGGTTTGTAGCTGAACCTTCTGCTGGAGTCTGGCCTGTCGCTTAAGCTCTGTGGCTTCCTCACGGGAGTTAAAGACCTTAAATGCCATTCTCACTAGGTCAGAAATGGGGGTATGAGGGCCTTCCTCGACTTTCTTTAATTTTTTGCAGATATCTGGGGCTGACTAAGAGATAAAATGTGTGGCTAGAACCGTGGCCCCCGCGGGACAGGCCGGGTCCAAGCGAGTATACTGAATTAATGCCTCGGTCAGCCGGTTAAGGAATATAGCTGGGTTTTCGTCAGGGGCCTGTATGATTTATCTGATCTTGTCATAATTTACGACCTTATTAGAGGCCGCCCGCATGCCAGCGATGAGACATCGGACCATGTGGTCGCGGCGCCGGTGGCCATCTTGACCGTCTTGGTAATTCCAGCCTGGCTCTATGGCTGGGACCGCCTGAGCTCTGACTGGCATTGTGGCGTCGGTAAGGTGGACCTGATCAGCGTGTTCCTGGGCAGCAGCCTCGATACGTTCCCTCTCCTCAGTGGTGAGGGTGGTGGTCTGGATGACATGTAAGTCATGCCAGGTTAGGTCATAGGCCTGCGCCAAGTATTGGAATTCCTTGATGTAGTAGAGGATAGAGGGAACATTCTTCAATCTCATAAAAGCCATCTATGATTTTCATAGTGAATCTCATTCTCTGTGGGGAAAAACAGAGTTGTCCCTAAATTCACCAAGACAGCAGAGATTCCCAATCTCAGCACTTGTGTCACTATAGGAGTTGAAATCCTACCATCAGCAATTGGACAACAAAATAAATAAAACCCATTCAAAATGGCAAAGAAGAAATCAAACTCTCCCTTTTTGCAGAGTACATGATATTTGTATCTAAACTCCAAGACACGGGATCCCTGGGTGGCGCGGCGGTTTGGCGCCTGCCTTTGGCCCAGGGCGCGATCCTGGAGACCCGGGATCGAATCCCACATCGGGCTCCCGGTGCATGGAGCCTGCTTCTCCCTCTGCCTGTGTCTCTGCCTCTCTCTCTCTCTCTCTCTGTGTGACTATCATAAATAAAAATTAAAAAAAAAAATAAAAAAAATAAACTCCAAGACACACCACTTCAATTTTCTAGAAATGACATAGCAATGTAGAGATGTGGCAGGAGACAAAACCAAGGCATAGAGGGCACCTGCATTCCTATACACTAACGGTGATACTGATAAGAGAGAAATTAGGGAATTGAACTCATTTACAATGGCACCAACCATAAGATATCTAGGAATAACCCTAACCAATGAGGTAAAGGATCTGTCCTTTAAATCTAGAGAACACTTATGAAAGAAATCAAAGAAGACACAAAGAGATGGAGAAACATTCCTTGCTCATGGATCAGAAGAATAAACATTGTGAAAACGTCCATGCTACCCAGTGCAATGTAGACACTGAATGCAAGTCCTATAAGAATACCACAATCTGGGATCCCTGGGTGGCACAGTGGTTTGGCGCCTGCCTTTGGCCCAGGGCGTGATCCTGGAGACCAGGGATCGAATCCCACATCGGGCTCCCAGTGCATGGAGCCTGGTTCTCCCTCTGCTTATGTCTCTGCCTCTCTCTCTCTCTCTCTCTCTCTCTCTCTCTCTCTCTCTGTGACTATCATAAATAAATAAAAATTTAAAAAAAGATATGGGGACTTTCTCAGTTAGTTTACCTCTGTCTGAAAGTAACAAGAAATCCTGATTCAATTAGCTTAAATAATAAAAGTTTATTTTTTAAAAAAGCATACCACAATCTTTCTTTCCAGTGATGAAACAAATAATCTTCAGATTTCTATAAAATCAGAAAAGAGCTCCAATAGCCAGAGTAAGGTTGAGAAAGAAAACAAAACCTGGGTATCAGATTGTGTGACTTCAAGCTGCACTACAAAGCTATGATCATTAAGACAGTGCGGTCCTGGCACAAAACTAGACACATAGGGATCCCTGGGTGGTGCAGTGGTTTGGCGCCTGCCTTTGGCCCATGGCGCGATCCTGGAGACCTGGGATCAAATCCCACGTGGGGCTCCTGGTGCATGGAGCCTGCTTCTCCCTCTGCCTATGTCTCTGTGCCTCTCTCTCTCTCTCTCTCTCTCTCTGTGACTATCATTAAAAAAAAAAAACAGACACATAGATCAGTAGAACAGCATAAAGAACCAGGAAATGGACCTCCAAATGTATGGCCAAAATCTCCGACAAAATAGGAAAAATATCCCCTGGGAAAATAAAACAGTCTCAAAAATAATTGGCATAAAGAAAATTGAACAGCTCCTGCAGGAGAATTAAACTGGACCATTCTCTTATACCAAACAAAAATATAAAGTCAGCATGATTAAAATTTGAGCCTTCACCTTTCGCTTGCCTCTCACCCAACTTCTGTCATACATAGAACATAAGCCTGTTTGAAGCTAAGCATACAGGCAATCAGGATGTGGGATGCACAGGCCATAAGCTCAACTCTCAGAAATACGTATGCCTTGGAGGCAGATATCAGCTAGCCACTCATTTATGGCAGTTAGAACCTACCTGCATTCTAATTGAAGATGTTACTTGGAAATTGGTGTATGAAAACTCACATACACATGAAAAAAAACAACAACAAAATAAAATGTGAGAAAAAAATCCATCTAAATCTCTTTCAGGAAAAGAGAGGGGACAGCTTTTTGGAACATAGCCACAGCAATTTCTTGCAAGGCATATCTATAATAGCATGGCAAACAAAACCAAAAATGAATTTTGGCAGCTCCATCAAGATAAGAATATTCTGAAAAAAAAAAAAAGATAAGAATGTTCTGGAGACCAAAGGAAACTGTCAACAAAACTAAAACACAGCATACAGAAGGGAAGATGATACTAGCAGATGACATATCAGAAAAAGGGCTTGTGTCCAACATCTATAAAGAACCTATCAAACTCAACACACAAGAACAGGGACTCCAGGCAAGAAATGGCAATAAAACATGAACAGAAATTTTTCCAAATAAAACCTACATATGGTCAAGAAGTCCATAAAAAATTGCTCTAGATCACTTGTTATCAGGGAAAAGCACATACAAACCACTATCAGCTGCCGCTTTACACCACAGAGAATAGCAAAAATTAATACGAAAGAAATCATCAAACATTAGAGAGAATGTGGAGAAAGGGGAACCTTCATGCACTGTTGGAGGGATTGTGAACTGGTGCAGCCACTCTGGAAAACTGGGTGGAGGATCCTGAAAGAGTTAAAAATAGAGCTACCCTCCGACCCTGCAATTATACTATTCGGGATTTATCCAAAAGATACAGATGTAGTGAAGCGGCAGGACACGTGCACCCCAATGTTTACAGCAGCAATGTCCCCAAATGCCCATAGGAAAACTATGGGAAAAGCCACGATGTCCTTTGACAGATGAATTGATAAACATGATAGGGTTTATATATACAAAAAAATATTTCTCAGTCATCAGAAATGATCAATTGCTACCATTTCCATCAACGTGTATGGAACTACAGGGGAATTATGCCAATGAAATAAGTCAATCGAAGGTCAGTCATCATAATTTTACTCATACATGGAATATAATAAATAGTGAAAGGGATCATAAGTGAAGGAGGGTAACAGAGTGGGATAAATTAGGGAGGAAGACAAACCATGGGAGACTCGTATTTTTGGGACTTAGACAGAGGAGTGCAGAAGGGGAGGTAGGTGGTAGGACATGGTACCTGGGTGACGAGCACTAAGGAGGGCACGTGATCAGATGAGCACTTGGTGTTACTATATGTTGGCAAATTGAACTTAAATAAAATATTGAATAAATAAATGGAAAATAAATTATTGAAGAGACAATATTATGAGCAATAACATGCCAACATATTCAGCAACCTGGAAGAAATGGATGCCTTCCTATAAATGTAGAAACAATGAAATCTAAAACAGGAATGAATGAAAAAGCTGTACAGACCCAAAACCCAGAAATGAAAATCAGATATATTTAAAAGTCCTCTAACAATCAAAAGTCCAAGGACATATGGCTGCTCATGGGAATACAACAAGCATTTAAAATAACTTAATACTTATCGAGAAAATGTTTCAAAGATAGAAATTAGAGGAAACGTCCAAACTCATTCTCCAATGGTAGCATTTCCTTGACCTCAAAAGCAGACAAAGATCTAACTGAAAAGGAGAATTACAGACTTGATGGATATGGATGCGAAATTCTCACCAAGATCCTAACTAACAGGATCCAACAGTACATTAATAGGATAATTCATCATGACCAAATTCGCTTAAATTCTGGTCTGCAAGGGTGGTTCAGCATCTGAAAATCAAACAATGGGATTTGACTCATTCATAAAAGAAAAGACAAGGACCATTTTGTCCTTTCATCTGAAGCCCAAAAATATTTGTCAAAAGATACTATACTTTCCTCATAAAAACCATTTGTGGTGTAGAGATGTGGAGACATTCTCATCATAAAAGCTGCCTACAGAAGACACATGGAGAATGTCATCCTCAACAGGAAAATTTGAGAGCTTTTCCCCTAAAATCAGGAACAGGACAGGAATTCCCACCCTCACCACTCTTCTGCACCATTGTAGTAGAAGACCTAGCTTCAAAAATCAGACAACAAATAGATGTAAAAGTCATCTAAATCATCAAAGAAAAAACTCAAACTTTCACTCTTCACACATGACACGATACTTTAAGTTCAAATCCCAAAGATTCATTTGAAACAATTGCTAGAACTGATACCGGAATTCAGCAAAATCAGTGCATGGAAAGTCAATACAAGAAAGACAGTGGCTTTTCTATATAGTGCAAATGAAAAAGAAAAAAAGAAAATCAAGGACTGGATGTGATTTATAATTGCACCATAAATAATCAGATAATGAGGAAAAATCCTAACCAAAGAGGGTTGGATGGATAGACTAAACATTCCAGAACACTTATGAAAGACAGTATGGAAGACACAAGAGCATAGAAAATATTATTTTCATATATTAGAAGAATGAATATTGATAAAATACTTATGCTTCTAGATAAAGCTACACATTCAAAGCCATCTGTATAAAAATATCACCAGCATTGTTTACAGATCTAGAGTAAAGCATCAGAAAATTTTAGGGAACCAAGAAGACCTCAAATATCCAAAGCAATCCTGTTAAACTAAAGCAAACCTGGAAACATCTTGATTCTGGTTGTCAAGGTAAATTACAACGTTGTGATCATCAGGACATTATGGTACTGGCACAAATTAAGAAAAGTTTGAGAACCCAGAAATGGACCCTGAAATCTAAGGTCAAAAAATCTTGACAAAGCAGGGAAGAATATGCAATGGAAAATGAGTCTCGGGATCCCTGGGTGGCGCAGCGGTTTGGCGCCTGCCTTTGGCCCGGGGCGTGATCCTGGAGACCCGGGATCGAGTCCCACGTAGGGTTCCCAGTGCATGGAGCCTGCTTCTCCCTCTGCCTGTGTCTCTGCCTCTCTCTCTCTCTGTGTGTGACTATCATAAATAAATAAAAATTAAAAAAAAAAGAAAACGAGTCTCTTCAACAAATTGCGTGGGGAATGTTGCGGAGACACATGCAGAAGAATGAAAGTGGACCCTTTTCTTACATCATTCACAACAATGGACTCAACGTTAATGAAAGACCTAAAAGTGCGGAAGAAAACCATCAGAATCCTCAGGAGAACGCAAGCAACACCTTTTCTACCTCGGCTGCAACCACTTCTAGACGTGTCTCAAGAGGCAAGAGAAAGAAAAGGAAAATGAACCATGGCGATTTTATCAAGGAAAGAGCATCTTCACAGCAAAGGAATCATTCAGTGTAATTGAAAGGCAGCCTACAGAATGGGAGAAGATATTTTGTAAAGTCTTATCAGATTAAAGACTCAAATTCAAATCTAAAATGAACTTATTAAGCTCAACAGCGAATCAGAATTGGGCAGAAATTGTGAACAGACTTCCTGTCCTGTCCTGAGATCCCGCATCACATCATATATTAGGAAGCTCATCCACATGCAAGAGGAAATTATTTTGCTCTCCTAGATCTGCTATATATCAAATGAAATATTAGAACAAAGAATCTGACAAAAAGAGGGAAAGCTTTTATTCCCCTAAATCAAAGATTTCCATAGAAATTAGGCAATAATAAAATAAAAGTTATTAATATCATTCAACAGAAAGAAAAATAATTTCCTTGTATATGACATTGTTGTATAAATGGTGAATGAGGACAAACCTTGCAAAAAAGACTTGAGAGGAGGGCCAAGATGGCGGAAGAGTAGGGTCCCCACCAAATTACCTAGATTACCTTCAAATCATCCTGAAAATCTACGAATTCAGCCTGAGATTTAAAGAGAGAACAGCTGGAATGCTACAGTGAGAAGAGTTCACACTTCTATCAAGGTAGGAAGACCGGGGGGGGGGCGGGAAAGAATTAAAGAAACAAAAGGCATTCAAGGGGGAGGGACCCCACGAGGAGCCAGGCTAAGGCCAGGGCAAGTGTCCCCAGGACAGGAAACTCCGTCCCAGACAAGCAGGAGCTTTACCAATCTCTCCAGGTGGAAAGGCACTCACAGGGAGTTAGAACAGGACCCCAGGAAGGGCGGGGATGCCCTCAGGCTCCCTGGGACACTAACAGAGCAACTGTGCACCAGGGAGAGTGCGCCGAGCTCCCTAAAGGAGTGCAGGGGGCGCCCTGCTGGACCCGGGAGCAGCTGGGAGGGGCTCGGGCAGTGGCTCTGCGGTGGAGGGGGCTGTGTGGCAAGGAGTGTGAATCCAACAGCTCAGGCCCTGGAGCACAGGGCCCTGGGGACACAGCCCAGGATCCGGCCTCCCACTGGGACAGGCAGAGGCCAGGAGGGCCCAGGACAGCAAGGACGTTCCTGCCCTGAGATGAGCAAATCAGCAGCCCCGCCCCCAGAGCATCCAGGCCCCTGCAGATGGAGAGCTCCTTAGTTACTGTGAGAGCTGAATCCAGGGCTCTAGAGCTGGCCGCCACCATTGTGGTTGTTCTTCCTGGGGCTTCACAGGGTAAACAACCCCGACTGTGCCCTGCATCAGGCAGGGGGCTGAGCAGCTCCCCCAAGTGCTAACACCTGAAAATCAGCACAACAAGCCCCTCCCCCAGAAGACCAGCTAGAAGGACAAGTTCCAGGGGAAGTCAAGGGACTTAAAGTATACAGAATCAGAAGATACTCCCCCGTGTTTTGTTTTTTTTTTTTTTGCTTTTTGATTTCTGTTTGCTTCCTCCACCCTTTTTTCCTTTCTTTTTCTTTCTCTTTTTCTTCATCTTTTCTTTTTTTCTTCCTTTTTTCTTTTTCTCTTTTCTTTCCTTCTTTCTCTCCTCTCTTTTTCTCCTTTTCCAATACAACTTGTTTTTGGCCATTCTGCACTGAGTAAAATGACTAGATGGAAAACCTCACCTCAAAAGAAAGTATCAGAAACAGTCCTCTCTCCCACAGAGTTACAAAATCTGGATTACAATTCAATGTTAGAAAGCCAATTCAGAAGCACTAATTTAAAGCTACTGTTGGCTCTAGAAAAAGCATAAAGGACTCAAGAGACCATAACTGCAGAATTTAGATCCAATCAGGCAGAAATTAAAAATCAATTGAATGAGATGCAATCCAAACTAGAAGTCCTAATGATGAGGGTTAACGAGGTGGAAGAACGAGTGAGTGACAGAATACAAGTTTATGACAGAGGGAAACTGAGGGAAAAAAGACAAACAATTAAAAGACCATGAGGATAGATTAAGGGAAATAAATGACAGCCTGAGGAAGAAAAAACTACGTTAAATTGGGGTTCCGAGGACGCCAAAAGGGACAGAGGTCCAGAATATGTATTTGAACAAATCATAGCTGAAAACTTTCCTAATCTGGGAAGGGAAACAGGCATTCAGATCCAGGAAATAGAGAGATCCCCCTAAAATCGAAAACCGCTCAACACCTCAACATTTAATCATGTCTCTCAGGAATAAATAAATAAAACCTTTCAAAAAATATACAGGCTGAATCTCGAGATCCTTTGTTTACTACTTTCATGCCAGTGTCTGGCGCTTCCTCTCCATCAAATATTAAACCCAGAGAGACTCTCTGTACACAGGATTCTATGTTGACCATTTCAGTGTTTTCCTACAAATATATTTGTCATAGGAAGAGAAATACACTAAACTACACATATGAATCATTCACATGCATTGCTTATTCCTGTCTCTAAATACAAATACATTCCCAATATCCTGATGCTCATCAACTTATGCTTCGCAGGAGACCAACTGCACTCAGTGTGCATCACAGGAGAACCCAGATCAACCAGCAAGTGTGCTACAAGGAGCATAAAGTGCATGTTGGACACGAGGCTACAGAGGCATTAACAATCTGAGCAACAGAGGAAAGGCCTCTGGTGTGGACACTATACTGGACCATGATCACAGCATCACTGTCAGTGATCTTCGTGTTCGATAGTCACTTTAATTAGGAAGTAGTGCTCTTCTTTGTCTCTTATTTCAGTCTTTGGATTGAAACCAGTTCTGATATAAAAATTGATACTTCAGTTTTCTTGGATGTCACTTAGCAATAAAAATGCGATCCACAAACTCAATTTCAAATTTAGAGGTGTCTGGACTTAAAATGACCCTCTTGGGCAGCCCCGGTGCCGCAGCGGTTTAGCGCCGCCTGCAGCCTGGGGTGTGATTCTGGAGACCCAGGATTGAGTCCCACATCAGGCTTCCTGCATGGAGCCTGCTTCTCCCTCTGCCTGTGTCTCTGCCTCTCTCTCTCTCTCTGTGTGACTATCATAAATAAATAAAAATTAAAAAAAATAAAAAAATAAAATGACCCTCTTAAATGAGGAGAAAGATGGATCTCATGCACTAAGGTCATGAACATGACAGGAATCTCAACTCTCAAAGCAGTTCTTGAATAAAGTGCTGGAAATCCTTGTCTCAGCAATCAAAGAGAAGAGATACAAGTTCCCAAATAAATAAGGAATAGGTTAAATGTTCACTCTCCACATATGACATGCTATTCCACATGGAAACCTCAAAAGACTCTAGGAAAACACTTTATATCTGAATCAGTAATTTTGCAAAATAGCAAGATATACATTCAATGCACCAAAGTCAGGCACATTTTACACTAACAATGATAGATTAGAAAAAGAAACCCAGGAGTCCCTGGCATTTACAATTGCAACAGCACAACAAAAATGACTAACAGTGAATCAAATCAGATGTGTACACTGAGAACGCTAGAATACTTAGGTTGCAATTTGAGGAAGACACAAGAAATGAAAAACCTTCTGTGCTTAAGGATTAGAGAAAAATATATATTGCTTCAATCTCTATGCTACCCAAGAAAATCTACATAGTAATGCAATCTCTATCAAAATACCATCAACATTTTTCACTGATAGAAAAAACAATCGTTAACTTTGAATGGAACCATAAAAGACCCTAAAAACCAATGGGATGGTGAAAAAGGAAACCAAAGCTGGTGGCATCACAATGCCTGATATCAGGCTGTATTACAAAGCTGTGATCATCAAGACACTATAGTACTGGCACCAAAACAGACACATAGGTCAATGGAAAAGATTAGAGAACTCAGAAATGGATCCTCAACCCTACGGTTAACACATCTTTGACAAGCAGGCAAGAGTATCCAATGGAAAAAGGGAGTCTCTTCAACAAATGATGTTGGAGAATTTGAACAGCCATATGCAGAAGAACGAGACTGGCCCAGGTTCTTACACCAGACACACAGATGAACTGAAAATGGATGAAAGACCTATATATGAGAAAGAATCCTTCAGAACCCAGGCAGTAACCTCCCTGATATTGTCCAGACCAAAGTCTTACAAGACATTTTTCCAAAAGCAAGTGAAACAATTGCAAATATGAATTATAGGGTGTTCATGAGGATAAACAGGTATGTGAGGGGAAAGAAGTCAAGAAACATAAACACAACCAATATAATATGAGTAGCTATTTACAAATGAGGATTTATTTGAAAAATAGTAGCCAAAATCATTAAAGAACTTAGTAAATTCAACACTCAAAGAACAGAAAATCCAGGCAAGACATGAGCTGAAAACACGAATTGATATTTCCTCATAAAAGATATATAAATGTGCAAGCAACCTGAAAAATGTTTGTCCGCTGATTGACTTATTTCAGGAATGAATAGAAAAGCAAGACAGATCCAAAACCAGGAAAGGAAAATCGAACATCTTTAAAGGTCTTCTAACAATCAAAAGTCCAGGGACAGATGGTTGCTCAAGGCAATGCAACAAGTATTTAAAAAGAATTAATGCCTATCATAAAAAAATGGCTATCCAAAAAACAGAAATTAAAGGAAATTTCCAAACTCATTTTATGTACTGAAAAGCAGACAAAGATTCTACTTAAAAGGACAATTACAGACTAATATTCCTGATGGATATGGATGCAAAATTCTCACTAATATCCTAACCAACAGGATCCAACAGTACGTTAAAAGGATAATTCTTCATGACAAAAATCGGTTTAATTTCTGGTCTGCAAAGGTGGTTCAGCATATGCAAAACAAACAGTGGTATTTGAGTCATTAATAAATGAAAGCATAAGGACCATTTTATCCTCTCACCTGATGCCTAAGAAGCCTGTGGCAAAAGAGATTATACCTTCTTGATAAAAATCCTCTTGCTCTGTAGAGATAGGGAGACATACTCAACATCATAAAATACATCTACAGAGACAAATGGAGAATGTCTTCCTCAACAGGGAAAAGTTGAGAGCTTTCTCCTAAGATCAGGAACAGGACAGGGATGTCCACCATCACCACAGTTCTTCACCTTACTGCTAGAAGTCCTAGCCTCAACAATCAGACAACAAAAAGAAGGAAATGTCATCCAACTCAGCAAAGAAAAAGCCAAACTTTAACTCTTAATACACCACAAGATCTTTAAGTTCAAATCCCAAAGATTACTGTAAAAAAAATTGCTAGAACTGATACAGAAATTCAGCAAAATTGGAGCATATAAAATCAATACAAGGAAGTCAGTGGCTCTTCTTTATAGTTCAAATGAAGCAGAAAAAAGAAAATCAAGGACTGGATGCAAATTACAAGTGCACCAGAAATCATCAGATGATTAGGAAAAATCGTAAATGAAGAGGGATGGATCTATATTCTAAACACTGCAGAACACTTATGAAAGACAAGAAGGAATAAAGAAGGAGATAGAAAATATTTATTCCCACAGATTAGAAGAATGAATATTGATAAAATGTCTATGCTGTCAAAAGCAAGTGACACATTCAAAGCCATCCATATAATACTATAACCAGCATTTTTCACAGAGCTAGAGAAAACAGTCACAAATTTTTTGGAGAACCACAAAGACCTCAAATAGCCAAAGCAATCCTTAAAACTAAAGCAAAGCAGTAGATATCCTGATTCTGGCTGTCAAGGTAAATTACAATGTTGTGATCATCAGGACACTATGGCATTGGCAGAAATACAGATGTATAGATAAATAGAAAAGTTTTAGAACCCAGAAATGAACCCTGAACTCTGTGGTCAAAAAATCTTGACAAAGCAGGGAAGAATATCCAATGGAAAAAAGAAAGTCTCTTCAACAATGTTGTTGGGAATATTGGAGACCCACATGCAGAATAATGAAAGGGGACCCTTTTCTTACATCATTCACAGCAATGGTGTCAAAGTTGATGAAAGACCTAAATGTGAGTCAGGAAACCATCAGAAACCTCAGGAGAACACAGGCAGCACCTTTTCTACCTCACCTGCAACCACTTCTAGACGTGTCTCCAGAGGCAAGGGGAAGAAAAGGAAAATGAACTATGGGGACTTCATCAAGGAAAGAGCATTTTCACAGCATAGGAATCACTTAGTGTAATTAATAGCCTACAAAATGGAAGAAGATATTTGGAAATGTCTTACAAGATTAAAGGCTCAAATTCAAATCTACAATGAACTTATCAATCTCAACACACATCAAGGATATATATCCCATCAGAATCAGGCAGAAGTTGTGGACAGACTTCCTGTCCTGTCCTGAGATCCCACATCACACCATATATTAGGGAACTCATCCCCATGCAAAAAGAAAATCATTTGCTCTCCTACATCTGCTATATATCAAATGAAATATTAGAACAAAGAATATGACAGAAAAGAGGGAAAATGGCTATGCCACTAAGCCAAAGATTACCATAGAAATTAGGCAATAATAAAATAAAAGATATTAAAATCAGTCAAAGAAAGAAAAATAATTTGTTTGCATATACATAGTCAACGAGGAAATTCATTGAAAAAAAAACACTTAGAGGTAAGTAATGAGCGCAGGGAAAATTCAGGATATCAAATCAACATAGACAATAAAGTTAATTTCTACACACTAACAACATATTTTCTTTAAAAATATATAAAATAATCCCTTTTACACCTGTATCAAAAATAAATATTTAGATTAAACTTCATTAAGGACAGAAAATGTTCTTTAAAATGAACTATATTAATGAAAGGCTTTTAAAAAGGCAGAGATAAATACAAAGATAAATACGGTGATGGATTAGAACATCATAAATCCACTGTGCCACCAAAAGAAAGTTACCTAGGGTTAGGAAGTAATGCTTGTATATATCTTCTAAAGGATTGAATCGAGTCTGGAGCTGGTTATGTAATGAGAGGACATGCAAATAGGGCCCTCCCTCCACTGATTAAACCAGCACAGCCCAGACCCTCCAGCTGGGACAGGAGCCCCAGCCCCAGGATCCCCAGGTGATCCCATTCAAGGATCAGGAGAGAACACAGACAAACCACCATGGAGTCTGTGCTTGGCTGGGTTTTCCTTGTCGCTATTTTAAAAGGTAATTCATGGATAAAAAGAGACCTTGAGTGTGTGAGTGGAGGTGAGTGAGAGAAACAGGCGATGTGGGACAGTTTCCTGACCAGGATGTGTTGTGTCTGCAGGTGTCCAGGGTGAGGTGCAGCTGGTGGAGTCTGGGGAAACCTGGTGAAGCCTGGGGAGTCTCTGAGACTCTCTTGTGTGGCCTCTGGATTCACCTTCAGTAGCTACTGGATGCATTGGGTCTGCCAGGCTCCAGGGAAAGGGTTGGGGTGGGTTGCAATTATTAACAGTGGTGGAGGTAGCACATACTATGCAGACACAGTGAAGGGCCAATTCACCATCTTCAGAGACAATGCCAAGAACATGCTGTATCTGCAGATGAACAGCCTGAGAGCCCAGGACATGACCGCGTATTACTGTGTGAGTGACACAGTGAGGGGACCTCAGTGTGAGCCCATACACAAAGCTCCCTATAGAAGGGGATGGGGACCACAAGGGGCTGCACACTCCTCACCACTTCTGTCTTGAAGGCCCAGGAGCAGGTGCAGATGGAGGTTCTGGGCCGGTTTCCTGTCAGGGTCTGGGCTTCCTCTCCAAGGAGCAATTTCCCCCAGTGAGCCTCTCTGGGCACACGATTCTGTGCTTATGTATTCAAACTCTAACTGACAAACTTTGTTGTCATAGAAAGAGAAATATTCCAACATCCAAAAATGACAGAGTCTCCTTCTTTGTTTATTCCTTATTCAGCTTCTGATTTGAAAAATTTGTTGGTTTTAGAAAACAACTATTCTTATATGGGAAATGACAAATCTGGTTAAACGTTCTTTTTTGTTTGTTTGTTTATTTATTTATTAAAAAAATTTTAGGAGGAGGGGCAAGATGGCTGAGGAGTAGGGTCCCCAAATCATCTGTCTCCACCAAATTACCTAGATAACCTTCAAATCATCCTGAAAATCTATGAATTCGGCCTGAGATTTAAAGAGAGACCAGCTGGAATGCTACAGTGAGAAGAGTTCGCGCTTCTATCAAAGTAGGAGGATGGGAAAAAAGAAATAAAGAAACAAAAGGCCTCCAAGGGGGAGGTGCCCCGCGAGGAGCTGGGCTAAGGCCAGGGCGAGTGTCCCCAGGACAGGAAAGCTCCCTCCCTGAGAAGCGGGAGCTGCAACAACCTTTCCGGTGGAAAGGCACCCACAAGGAGTTAAGGCAGGACCCCAGGAGGGCCGGGATGCCCTCCGGCTCCCTGGGACACTAACAGACACCTGCACCCCAGGAGAGTGCACCGAGCTCCCTAAGGGCTGCAGCACGCACAGCGGGACACGGAGCAGCTTGAAAGGGCTTGGGGGGTGGCTCCGCGGAGGTGGTTGCATGGCAGGGAGTGCGAATCCAACAGCGCAGGCCCTGAGCACAGGGCGCCAGGACACAACCCAGGATCCGGCCTCCCCCCGGGACAGGCAGAGGCCAGGAGGGCCCAGGACAGCAAGGATGCTCCTGCCCAGAGCTGAGCAGATCAGCAGCCCTGCCCCGGAGCCTCCAGGCCCTGCAGGCATAGTGCTTCAGAGTTCCTGTGGGGGCTGAATCCAGGTTTCCAGAGCTCCACTGCCACCGTGGTTGTTCCTCCTGGGGCCTCACGAGGTAAACAACCCCCACTGAGCCCTGCACCAGGCAGGGGGCAGAGCAGCTCCCCCAAGTGCTAACACCTGAAAATCAGCACAAGAGACCCCTCCCCCAGAGACCAGCAGGACGGACAATTCCAGGGGAAGTCAAGATACTTAAAGTATACAGAATCAGAAGATACTCCCCCGTGTTTTTTTTTCCTTTTTGATTTCTGATTGCTTCCCCCACCCTTTTTTCCCTTTCATTCTTTGTCTTTCTCTTTCTCTTCTTCTTCTCTTTTTTCTTATTTTCTTCCTTTTTTTCTTTTTCTCTTTTCTTTCCTTCTTTCTCTTTTTCTCCTTTTCCCAATACAACTTGTTTTTGGCCACTCTGCACTGAGCAAAATGACTAGAAGGAAAACCTCACCTCAAAAGAAAGAATCAGAAACACTCCTCTCCCATACAGTTACAAAATCTGGATTACAATCCAATGTCAGAAAGCCAATTCAGAAGCACTATCATACAACTACTGGTGGCTCTAGAAAAAAGCATAAAGGACTCAAGAGACTTCATGACTGCAGAATTTAGATTCAATCAGGCAGAAATTAAAAATCAATTGAATGAGATGCAATCCAAATTAGAAGTCCTAACGACGAGGGTTAACGAGGTGGAAGAATGAGTGAGTGACATAGAAGACAAGTTGATGGGGTCCCTGGGTGGTGCAGCTGTTTGGCGCCTGCCTTTGGCCCGGGGTGTGATCCTGGAGACCCAGGATCGAATCCCACATCGGGCTCCCTCCATGGAGCCTGCTTCTCCCTCTGCCTGTGTCTCTGCCTCTCTATCTCTCTCTGTGTGACTATCATGAATAAATAAATAACATCTTTTAAAAAAGTATGGCAAAGAGAGAAACTGAGGAAAAAAGAGACAGACAATTAAAAGACCATGAGGTTAGATTAAGGGAAATAAACGACAGCCTGAGGAAGAAAAACCTACATTTAATTCGGATTCCTGAGGGCGATGAAAGGGCCAGAGGGCCAGAATATGTATTTGAACAAATCATAGCTGAAAACTTTCCTAATCTGGGAAGGGAAACAGGCATTTAGATCCAGGAAATAGAGAGATCCCCCCCTAAAATCAATAAAAACAGTTCAACACCTTGACATCTAATAGTGAAGCTTGCAAATTCCAAAGATAAAGAGAAGATCCTTAAAGCAGCAAGAGACAAGAAATCCCTGACTTTTATGGGGAGGAGTATTAGGATAACAGCAGACATCTCCCCAGAGACCTGGCAGGTCAGAAAGGGCTGGCAGGATATATTCAGGGTCCTAAATGAGAAGAACATGCAACCAAGAATTCTTTATCCAGCAAGGCTCTCATTCAAAATGGAAGAAGAGATAAAGAGCTTCCAAGACAGGCAGGAAGTGAAAGAATATGTGACCTCCAAACCAGCTCTGCAAGAAATTTCAAGGACTCTTAAAATTCCCCTTTAAGAAAAAGTTCAGTGGAACAATCCACAAAAACAAGGACTGAAGAGATATCATGATGACACTAAACTCATATCTGTCAATAGTAACTCTGAAAGTGAGCGGGCTTAATGACCCCATCAAAAGGTGCAGGGTTTCAGACTGGATAAAAAAGCAGGACCCATCTATTTGCTGTCTATAAGAGACTCATTTTAGACAGAAGGACACATACAGCCTGAAAATAAAAGGTTGGAGAACCATTTACCATTCAAATGGTCCTCAAAAGAAAGTAGGGGTAGCCATCTTTATATCAGATAAACTAAAATTTACCCTGAAGACTGTAATGAGAGATGAAGAGGGACACTATCTCATACTTTAAGGATCTATGAACAAGAGGACTTTACAATCCTGAATATATATGCCCTGAATGTGGGAGATGCCAAATATTTAAACCAATTAATAACCAAAATGAAGAAGTACTTAGATAATAATACACTTATACTTGGTGACTTCAATCTAGCTTTTTCTATACTAGATAGGTCTTCTAAGCACAACATCTCCAAAGAAATGAGAACTTTAAATGATATACTGGACCAGATGGATTTCACAGATACCTACAGACCTTTACATCCAAACTCAACTGAATATACATTCTTCTCAAGTGCACATGGAACTTTCTTCAGAATAGACCACATATTGGGTCACAAATCGGGTCTGAACCGATACCAAAAGATTGGGATTGTCCCCTGCATATTCTCAGACCATAATGCTTTGAAATTAGAACTAAATCACAACAAGAAGTTTGGAAGGACCTCAAACACGTGGAGGTTAAGGACCATCCTGCAAAAAGATGAAAGGGTCAACCAGGAAATTAAGGAAGAATTAAAAAGATTCATGAAAACGAATGAGAATGAAGATAAAACCGTTCAAAATCTTTGGGATGCAGCAAAAGCAGTCCTAAGGGGAAATACATCGCAATACAAGCATCCATTCAAAAACTGGAAAGAACTCAAATACAAAAGCTAACCTTACACATAAGGGAGCTAGAGAAAAAACAGCAGATTGACCCCACGCCCAGCAGAAGAAGAGAGTTAATTAAAATTCGAGCAGACTCAATGAAATCAAGATCAGAGGAACTGTGGAACAGATTAACAGAACCGGGAGTTGGTTCTTTGAAAGAATTAATAAGATAGATAAACCATTAGCCAACCTTATTAAAAAGAAGAAAGAGAAGACTCAAATTAATAAAATCATGAATGAGAAAGGAGAGATCACTACCAACACCAAGGAAATACAAACAATTTTAAAAACATATTATGAACAGCTATACGCCAATAAATTAGGCAATCTAGAAGAAATGGATGCATTCCTGGAAAGCCACAAACTACCAAACCTGGAACAGGAAGAGATAGAAAACCTGAACAGGCCAATAACCAGGGAGGAAATTGAAGCAGTCATCAAAAACCTCCCAAGACACAAGAGTCCAGGGCCAGATGGCTTCCCAGGGGAATTCTATCAAACTTTTAAAGAAGAAATCATGCCTATTCTCCTAAAGCTGTTTGGAAAGATAGAAAGAGATGGAGTACTTCCAAATTCGTTCTATGAGGCCAGCATCACCTTAATTCCAAAAGCAGACAAAGACCCCACCAAAAAGGAGAATTACAGACCAATATCCCTGATGAACATGGATGCAAAAATTCTCAAGAAGATACTAGCCAATAGAATCCAACAATACATTAAGAAAATTATTCAGCAAGACCAAGTAGGATTTATCCCCACAAGGCTCGTTCAACACTCGTAAAACAATCAATGTGATTCATCATATCAGCAAGAGAAAAACCAAGAACCATATGATCCTCTCATTCGATGCAGAGGAAGCATTTGACAAAATACAGCGTCCATTCCTGATCAAAACTCTTCAGAGTGTAGGGATAGAGGGAACTTTCTTCGACATTTTAAAAGCCATCTACAAAAAGCCCACAGAAAATATCATTCTCAATGGGGAAGCACTGGGAGCCTTTCCTCTAAGATCAGGAACAAGACTGGGATGTCCACTCTCATCACTGCTATTCAACATAATATTGGAAGTCCTAGCCTCAGCAATCAGACGACAAAAAAACATTAAAGGCATTCAAATTGGCAAAGAAGAAGTCAAACTCTCCCTCTTCGCCGATGACATGATACTCTACATAGAAAACCCAAAAGCCTCCACCCCAAGATTGCTCGACCTTATACAGCAATTTGGTAGCCTGGCAGGATACAAAATCAATGCCCAGAAATCAATGGCATTTGTATACACTAACAATGAGAGTGAAGATAGAGAAATTAAGGAGTCAATCTCATTTAAATTGTACCCAGAAGCATAAGATACCTAGGAATAAACCTAACCAAAGAGGTAAAGGATCTATACCCTAAAAACTATAGAACACTTCTGAAAGAAATTGAGGAAGACACAAAGAGATGGAAAAATATTCCATGCTCATGGATTGGCAGAATTAATATTGTGAAAGTGTCAATGTTACCCAGGACAATTTACACATTTAATGCAATCCCTATCAAAATACCATGGACCTTCTTCAGAGAGTTAGAACAAATTATTGTAAGATTTGTGTGTAATCAGAAAAGACCCCGAATAGCCAGGGGAATTTTAAAAATGAAAACCATATCTAGGGGCATCACAATGCCAGATTTCAGGTTGTACTACAAACCTGTGGTTTCAAGACAGTGTGGTACTGGCACAAAAACAGACACATAGATCAATGGAACAGAATAGAGAACCCAGAAGTGGACCCTGAACTTTTTGGTCAACTAATATTCGATAAAGGAGGAAAGACTATCCATTGGAAGAAAGACAGTCTCTTCAATAAATGGTGCTGGGAAAATTGGACATGCACATGCAGAAGAATGAAACTAGAGCATTCTCTTACATCATATACAAAGATAAACTCAAAATGGATGAAAGATCTAAATGTGAGACGAGATTCCATCACAATCCTAGAGGAGAAACCTAGAGGGAACACCCTTTTGAACTCGGCCACAGTAACCTCTTGCAAGATACATCCATGAAGGCAAAAGAAACAAAAGCAAAAATGAACTATTTGGACTTCATCAAAATAAGAAGATTTTGCACAGCAAAGGATACAGTCAACAAAACTCAAAGACAACCTGCAAAATGGGAGAAGATATTTGCAAATGATGTATCAGATAAAGGTCTAGTTTCCAAAATCTATAAAGAACTTCTTAAACTCAACACCAAAGAAACAAACAATCCAATCATGAAATGGGCAAAAGACATGAAGAGAAATCTCACAGAAGAAGACATAGACATGGCCAACATGCACATGAGAAAATGCTCTGCATCACTTGCCATCAGGGAAATACAAATCAAAACCACAATGAGATATCACCTCACACCAGTGAGAATGGGGAACATTAACAAGGCAGTAAACCACAAATGTTGGAAAGGATGCGGAAAAAAGGAACCCTCTTACACTGTTGGTGGGAATGTGAACTGGTGCAGCCACTCTGGAAAACTGTGTGGAGGTTCCTCAAAGAGTTAAAAATATACCTGCCCTATGACCCAGCAATTGCACTCTTGGGGATTTACCCCAATGATTCCGATGCAATGAAACACCGGGACACCTGCACCTCGATGTTTATAGCAGCCAAGTCCACAATAGCCAAACTGTGGAAGGAACCTCAGTGTCCTTCGAAAGACGAATGGATAAATAAGATGTGGTTTATGTGTACAATAGAATATTACTCAGCCACTGAAATGACAAATATCCACCATTTGCTTCAACGTGGATGGAACTGGAGGGTATTATGCTGAGTGAAGTAAGTCAGTCGGAGAAGGACAAACAGTGTATGTTCTCATTCATTTGGGGAATATAAATAATAGTGAAAGGGAATATAAAGGAAGGGAGAAGAAATGTGTGGGATATATCAGAAAGGGAGACAGAACATAAAGACAGCTAACTCTGGGAAATGAACTAGGGGTGGTGCAAGGGGAGGAGGGCGGGGGGTGGGGGTGAGTGGGTGACGGGCACTGAGGGTGACACTTGATGGGATGAGCACTGGGTGTTATTCTGTATGTTGGTAAATTGAACACCAATAAAAATTATTTTATTAAAAAATATAAATAAATAAATAAATAAATAAATAAATAAATAAATAAATAAATAAATAAAAAGAATTAATGCCTATCCTGAAAATGTTCCAAAAAAAAAAGAAAACAGAAATTAAAGGAAACTTCCAAACTCATTTTCTGAGGGCAACATTACCTTGACCTGAAAAGCAGAGATAGATCCTACTTAAAAGGACAATTACAGGCTCATATTCTTTACGAATATGGATACAGAATTCTCATTAAGATCCTAACCAACAGAATTCAACAGTATGTTAAAAGGATAATTCTTCATGACAAAATTGGCTTAATTTCTGGTATTCAAGAGTGGTTCAGCATATGCAAAAAAAAAACTATGAGAATTCAGTCATTAATTAATGAAAGTATAGGGACCATTTTATCCTTTAACCTGATGCCAAAAAGCTTTTGGCAAAATAGATTATACCTCCTGATAAAAATACCTATTGTTCTGTAGAGATAGGGAGACATATTCAACATCATAAAATTCATCTACAGAGACATATGGAGAATATCATCCTCAACAGGGAAAAGTTGAGAGCTTTTCCTGTAGATCAGGAACAGGAGAGGGATGCCCACCATCATCCCTGTTCTTCACCATAATAGTAGAATTCCTAGCCTCAACAATCAGACAAAAAACAGAAGGAAATGTTATCCAACTCAGCAAAGAAAAAGTCAAACGTTGACTCTTCACACACTGCAAGATACTTTAAGTTCAAATCCCAAAGATTCCTTTGAAAAAAATTGCTAGAACTGATACCGGAATTCAGCAAAATCAGAGCATGTGAAATCAATACAAGGAAGTCAGTGGCTCTTCTCTAATGTGCAAATGAAGCAGAAAAAAGAAAATCAAGGACTGGATGCAATTTATAAGTGCACCAGAAATCATCAGATGATGAGGAAAAATCCTAACTGAAGAGGGATGGATCTATACTCTAAACACTGCAGAAAACTTATGAAAGACAGGAAGGAATAAAAAAGTAGATAGAAAATATTTAAAATCGTTTATATTTCCTTGGTGTTGGTAGTGATCTCTCCTTTCTCATTCATGATTTTATTAATTTGAGTCTTCTCTCTCTTTTTAATAAGGCTGGCTAATGGTGTATCTATCTTATTAAATCTTTCAATGAACCAACTCCTGGTTTTGTTGATTTTTCCACAGTTCTTCTGGTCTCCATTTCATTGAGTTCTGTTCGAATCTTTATTAATTCCCTTCTTCTGCTGGGTGTAGGATCTGTTTGCTGTTTTTTCTCTAGCTCCTTTAGGTGCAAAATTAGCTTTTGTATTTGAGTTCTTTCCAGTTTTTGGATAGATGCTTGATTTGCGATGCATTTCCCTCAGGGCTGCTTTTGCTGCATCCCAAAGATTTTGAATGGCTGTATCTTCATTCTCATTAGTTTCCATGAGTCTTTTTAATTCTTCCTTAATTTCCTGGTTGACCCTTTCATCTTTTTGCAGGATGGTCCTTAACCTCCACGTGTTTGAGGTCCTTCCAAACTTCTTGTTGTGATTTAGTTCTATGTTCAAGGCATTATGATCTGAGAATACGCAGGGGATGATCCCAATCTTTTGGTATCGGTTCAGACCCGATTTGTGACCCAGTATGTGGTCTATTCTGGAGAAAGTTCCATGTGCACTTAAGAATGTGTATTCAGTTGCATTTGGATGTGTGTTCAGTAGATATCTGTGAAATCCATCTGGTCCAGTGTATCATTTAAAGCTCTCGTTTCTTTGGAGATGTTGTGCTTAGATGACCTATTGAGTGTAGAAAGCGCTAGATTGAAGTCACCAAGTATAAGTGTATTATTATCTCAGTATGTCTTAACTTTTGTTATTAATTGATTGATATATTTGGCAGCTCCCATATTCGGGATATATATATATATATATATATATATATATATATATATATATATGATTGTTAATTCCTCTTGTTGGATAGATCCTTTAAGTATGATATAGTGTCCCTCTTCATTTCTTATTACAGTCTTCAGGATAAATTTTAGTTTATCTGAAAGAAGGATGACTACCCCTGCTTTCTTTTGAGGACAATTTGAATGTAAATGGTTCTCCAACCTTTAATTTTCAAGCTGTAGGTGTCCTTCTGTCTAAAAAGAGTCTCCTGTAGACAGCAAATAGATGGGTCCTGCTATTTTATCCAGTCTGAAACCCTGTGTCTTTTGATGGGGTTATTAAGCACCTTCACGTTCAGAGTTACTATTGAAAGATTTGCGTTTAGTGTCATCACGATACCTATTGAGTCCCTGTTTTTGTTCATTGTTCCATTGGTCTTCTTCTTAAAGAGGAATTTTAAGAGTCCCCCTTAAAATTTATTGCAGAGCTGGTTTGGAGGTCACATATTCTTTTGGTTCCTGCCTATCTTGGAAGCTCTTTATCTTTCCTTCTATTCTGACTGAGAGCCTTCCTGGATAAAGTATTCTTGGCTGTATGTTCTTCTCATTTAGGACCCTGAATATATCTTGCTTCCCTTTCTGGCCTGCCAGGTCTCTGTGGAGAGGTCTGCTGTTAATCTGATATTTCTCCCCATATAAGTTAGGGATCTCTTGCTTCTTCTTGATTTAAGGATCTTCTCATTATCTTTGGAATTTGCAAGCTTCACTATTAAATGTAGAGTTGTTGAACGGTTTTTATTGATTTTAGGGGGGATCTCTCTATTTCCTGCATCTGAATGCCTGTTTCCCTTCCCAGATTAGGAAAGTTTTCAGCTATGATTTGTTCAAATACATATTCTGGACCTCTGACCCTTTTCAGCACCGTCGGGAAACCCAATTAAATATAGATTATTCTTTCTCAGGCTGTCACTTACTTCCCTTAATCTATCCTCATGGTCTTTTAACTGTCTCTTTTTTCCTCAGTTTCCCTCTTTGCCATCAACTTTTCTCCTGTGTCACTCACTCGTTCTTCCACCTCATTAACCCTCATCGTTAGGACCTCTATTTTGGATTACATCTCATTTAATTGATTTTTAATTCTGCGTGATTCGATCTAAATTCTGTAGTCAATAATGTGGAAAATTAACAAGGAAGGAAGCCACAAATGTTGGAGAGGATGTGGAGAAAGGGAAACCATCTTGCACTGTTGGTGAGAATGTGAACTGGTGCAGCCACTCTGGAAAACTCTGTGTATGTTCATCAAAGAGTTAAAAATAGATCTGCCCTATGACCCAGCAATTGCACTGCTGGGGATTTACCCCAAAGATACAGAAGCAATGAAATGCAGGACACCTGAACCCTGATTTATAGCAGTAATGTCCACAATAGCCAAACTGTGTAAGGAGCCTTGGTGTCCATCGTAAGATGAATGGATATAAAAGTTGTGGTCTCTGTATACAATGGATATTATGCCGGCATTAGAAATGACAAATACCCATCATTTGGTTCGACATGGATGGAACTAGAGGGTATTATGCTGAGTGAAATATGTCAATTAGAGAAGGACAAACATTATATGGTCTCATTCATTTGGGGAATATAAAAAATAGTGAAAGGGAATAAAGGGGAAAGGAGAAAAATATGTGGGAAATATCAGAAAGGGAGACAGAACATGAAAGACTCCTAACTCTGGGAAATGAACTAGGGGTGGTGGAAGGGGAGGAGTTTGGTGGGGGTGGGGGTGACTGGGTGACAGGCACTGAGGGGGGCACTTGACAGGATGAGCACTGGGTGTTATTCCATATGTTGATAAATTGAACACCAATAAAAAATAAATTTATAAAAAAAGAAAACTTACACTATAAATCACAGAAATAAAAGTCTTTTTTAAAATGTTGCAAAACTTAACAAAATAAAAAAAATAAATTGTTGTAACACTTAAAAAAAAGAAAAAAAAAGAAAAGCCAAGCACTGTGTATGGGAAGTGACTCTTGTGTCCCCGCATGAGCTTCCTGTGCTCCTCACCCTTGCTGCTGACCATCATTTCCTCTGAGATCTCATGTTGGAGGCTCCCTCAACTAAGGCAAGTCCTGTCCCCATCCTGTGCTGTCATTCTCTACAGGAGATCTGTCCCAGATCCTCCTGTAGGGGTCTCGTTCTGGACTGGGGACACCCAGGAAGACCCTTATGATCACTGGCTCCTTCTCTGGATTCTCAATGCGCATGTCAGTGTGGGTGTCACATGGTTCCATCAGCCTCCAGGGAAAGGCACTGGAGTCAATGCCATGTCTGGTGGGAGGATGCTAAGTACCACAACCTGCCTCTGAAGAGCAACAAGATTTTTGAAATTTCAACACCTGGAAAGATAAATGATTATGTTTCACACCAGAAGCACATCTTTTCAACGTGAAGAACAACCAGCCTGATGATATACAGCAGAGCATCTACCAATGAAATCACAATTTCACTTTTGAGCATGAGAACAGAATTGCTCTAGTTTATGAAAGCAACACCATGAAAATCAATTGCCAGAATGTACATTCATATAACATATAAACACTACATTACTGGAGACCAATTAGGGAACAGGTCAACACTGAGGAGAGAAGGGGAAAAAAGACTTTTAAGATTTGTGTGGAATCAGAAAAGACCCCGAATAGCCAGGGGAATTTTAAAAAAGAAAACCATATCTGGGGGCATCACAATGCCAGATTTCAGGTTGTACTACAAAGCTGTGGGCATCAAGACAGTGTGGTACTGGCACAAAAACAGACACATAAATCAGTGGAACAGAATAGAGAATCCAGAAGTGGACCCTGAACTTTATGGTCAACTAATATTCGATAAAGGAGGAAAGACTATCCATTGGAAGAAAGACAGTCTCTTCAATAAATGGTGCTGGGAAAATTGGACATCCACATGCAGAAGAATGAAACTAGACCACTCTCTTGCACCATACACAAAGATAAACTCAAAATGGATGAAAGATCTAAATGTGAGACAAGATTCCATCACAATCCTAGAGAAGAACACAGGCAACACCCTTTTTGAACTCGGCCATAGTAACTTCTTGCAAGATACATCCACGAAGGCAAAAGAAACAAAAGCAAAAATGAACTATTGGGACTTCATCAAGATAAGAAGCTTTTGCACAGCAAAGGATACAGTCAACAAAACTCAAAGACAACCTACAGAATGGGAGAAGATATTTGCAAACGACATATCAGATAAAGGGCTAGTTTCCAAGATCTATAAACAACTTATTAAACTCAACACCAAAGAAACAAACAATCCAATCATGAAATGGGCAAAAGACATGAACAGAAATCTCACAGAGGAAGACATAGACATGGCCAACATGCATATGAGAAAATGCTCTGCATCACTTGCCATCAGGGAAATACAAATCAAAACCACAATGAGATACCACCTCACACCAGTGAGAATGGGGCAAATTAACAAGGCAGGAAACAACAAATGTTGGAGAGGATGCGGAGAAAAGGGAACCCTCTTACACTGTTGGTGGGAATGTGAACTGGTGCAGCCACTCTGGAAAACTGTGTGGAGGTTCCTCAAACAGTTAAAAATATACCTGCCCTATGACCCAGCAATTGCACTGTTGGGGATTTACCCCAAAGATACAAATGTAATGAAACACCGGGACACCTGCACCCCGATGTTTATAGCAGCAATGGCCACGATAGCCAAACTGTGGAAGGAGCCTCGGTGTCCAACGAAAGATGAATGGATAAAGAAGATGTGGTTTATGTATACAATGGAATATTACTCAGCTATTAGAAATGACAAATACCCGCCATTTGCTTCAACGTGGATGGAACTGGAGGGTATTATGCTGAGTGAAGTAAGTCAGTCGGAGAAGGACAAACATTATATGTTCTCATTCATTTGGGGAATATAAATAATAGTGAAAGGGAATATAAGGGAAGGGAGAAGAAATGTGTGGGAAATATCAGAAAGGGAGACAGAACGTAAAGACTGCTAACTCTGGGAAACGAACTAGGGGTGGTAGAAGGGGAGGAGGACGGGGGGTGGGAGTGAATGGGTGACGGCACTGGGGGTTATTGTGTATGTTAGTAAATTGAACACCAATAAAAAATAAATTAAAAAAAATAAATAAATATATTGTCATTGGGGAAACTCTGAAGGAATCATTAATCATGAAATCGGAATGGTATGGATAAAAAGTTAATATGCATAACACCAAATATTAAGAATGCACTTTGTGGAAATCATCTATATATATTTTTTACCATCTATATTTTTACCCACATATTTATCAAAGTAATCAAATACAAGATATGAGCCAAAGGGAAAATATGCACAAATTTCATAACCAACAAAGAACTTTCACCTGAATATTATAAGAACCCTCAAAACTCAGTAGAAATGAAAACAACATTCATATATAAAGCAGGCAGAGCCTTGTGTGGACATGTTACACAGGAGGGTACAGACTCGTGAAGTAAGCACAGGTGAGGACACTTCCCGCCAGGATCTCTCAGGGAAATTCACATCAACCACAATGAGATGCTCTATACACTCATCACGGGGGCTCAGGCATGAAAGAAGCTATTAAGCTGAGTGAAGTCAGTCAGTTGGAGAAGGACAAACTTTATATGGTCTCATTCACTTGGGGAATATAAAAATAGTGAAATGGAATAACGGGGAAGGGAGAGAAAATGAGTGGGAAATAGCAGTGAGAGAGACAGAACATGAGAGACACCTAACTCTGGGAAACGAACAAGGGATAGTGGAAATTGAGATGGGTAGGGGGATGGGGTGACTGAGTGACAGGCACTGAGGGGGGAACTTGATGAGATGAGCACTGAGTGTTATGCTATATGTTGACATATCGAACTCCAATAAAAAAAGAAAGCACTGACCAGACCATCCTGGGGAGCATGCAGGACCTCTGGGCCTCAACCCTGCAGGTTGGAATGAAAATTAAAGAGAGACCCTGGAAAATCTTTTTTTTTTTTTTGGTTCCTCCTGTAATTAAAGATAGATAACCTACCAGGTGACCCAGAAATCCCACTCCTCAGTGGTTGCTCCAGAATAATGAATCCCCATGTTCATGCAAAAATGGCATGTGAGCGTTTATAGTGTCTTCATTTCTGTGAGAAGCTTTGAACACCCCCAAAAGCTTGCATGATTTAAAGAATAATCCCAAGAAGAAAACATCCATCAATGGGTCAGGATTCTGCGATAAGTAGTCACACTATTGACGCACCCACCATCCCAGCGGCATCTCAATACATGATGTTCCATGAAGGTCAGCTGTCTCAGGGATAACTGAGGCCATGCAGCCTGGGGCATTCATACAGCCAGGCCAGGGTCACAGTGATATGGTTGGGCTTTCTTTCCTTCTATCTTCCCCAAACTCAGATGATGAGCTCCTATGCATCAGGCTGCATGCTGCCTTTTTGTGCCCAATGTCCTCATGTATGAAGCCTCCACAGACTGACCCAAACCAGCTCTGGTCCTCTGATGGGGAGTTCCTGAGACCAGAGTTTGATGTGTGTTCTGACAGCAGCTGTCCCCTCCAGCATCTTAGTCTCAGGCTCTCTCGTGTAGTTGAGCAGGACTAGGTTAAGACACCTCCACTGAATCCATTCATCTCCTGCTACTGCCTATCCCCACAACCTGAGGTCTCGACCTTCCTCTCACTCAGCTGGAAATGAGTTCAGGTGTTCAGTAACAGACATGGAGCTCTGTGTAGTGGGTGGTGTGCACCGGGATGGTTGCCATAGTAGCTACACCATGTGATCCTTCCACCCAGAGTTTACCATGGCCTGTTCTCCACATCCTCACCAGCACAAGGTCCTTCTCATTTAATTTGGTGTGGATCATTCATAGCCAGGGAAACAGCTGCAAAGAGATACCTCAGTTATTTGCGGTTGGATTTCTAGGATGATTGGTGTTGTTTGACCTTGATGTATATATGTTTGTTTACTTGTATCTTTTTATTTATTGGAGAGAGAGGCAGCGATTGCACACATAGGGGTAGGAACATTGAGAGAGGCAGACTCTTCTCTCATCTTGGAGGCCAGGGTTGGGCTGAATCCCAGGACCCTGAGATCATGACTAAAGCCAAGGTCAGATTCTTAATCAACTATCTGCACAAGGACCCACTTTTGCTTGTTTTCTACAGAGAAATCGAAATAGAACTTGTCCCAATTTTGAAAAAAAAATGTATTTAACAGGGATGCCTGGGTAGCTTAGCGGTTTATCACCAGCCTTCAGCGAATGGTGTGATCCTGTAATCTCAGGATTGAGTCCCGCATCGAGCTCCTTCAATGGAGCCTGCTTCTCCCTCTGCCTATATCTCGGCTTTTCTTTGTCTCTGTGTCTTTAATGAATAAATAAATAAAATATTTTTAAAATATTTTATATTTTTATTTGGAGAGAAAGAGAGAGATGGAGAGGACCAGGAGAGAGAGAAAGAAAGTCTCAAGCAGATTCCCCATGACCACAGAGCCTGACTTGGGTCTCAAGTCCAGGATCCTGAGATCAAGACGTGAGTCAAAACCAAGAGTTAGATCCTTAACCACCTGAATGGCCCAGACGTCCCATCCTTGAGCAACTATTTAATGGGGGATTTAGATATGTTATTATTGTGTTCTGTCAGATTTTCTATTGAGGTTGAGAGTCCCTTTTGTTTTTTGGATACTAAGTCTGTCTCAGTATATGATTTAACACACTGTCTCCCATTCCATAGTCTGCCTTCTTGCTCTGCTAATATTTGTTCTTCACACTTTGTGCATGATGTAGCCCCACTCACTGGCTTTTGCTTTTTTTGAATGTGATTTTAATGTCATATCAAAAAAATCACATCCAAGCAAATGTCATGATGTTTTAGGCTTAGTTTTCATGTATGAGTTCTAGAGTTGAGACTTCTGCTTAACTCTTTAATCCATTCTGAGATATTCTGTATCCTTGTATCTGTGTGATGTATGGTAAGGACCAGGTGTCATTATTTTCATGAGGCTGTCCAACACCATTTGTTATAGAGATTATCCTTTCTCCATTGTGTATGCTTAGATATCCTTTGGAGGCTTTCTGACTATACGCACACATTTACTTCTGGGCTCTGTATTATGCTCTACTGTCTACATGTCTGATGTTATGGAGCCACACACTGATATGCTTAATGGGCGACTAAATTTCTGTAGAGGGATGTGTGATGTCTGACTATTGTTCTTACCTCTCATAATTTTATGGTCACTATCATGTGATTTCTTTTTCTGTATGAATATGGATTTTTCTTTTTTTTTCTTTTTTTTGGATTTTTCTATTATGTAAGAAAACCATTGGTATTTTGTTTAATTTATCAACATTGAAATTCTTAGAAGAAAAAAAGAATCTATACAAATAAAAATATTCCTGGAGATTTAAATAAGTATGAAAAATAAAAATGAAATTTAACAGTCATAGGCACTCTAGGAAAATAGATAGGCCTTAATAAATATAATCAGATTTCAAAGAGAAAAAATGACCAACACCAATGACTCTCGTTGCACATTGAAAGATGAATGGATAAGGAAGATGTGGTCTTTGTATGCAATGGAATATTACTCAGCCATTACAAACGACAAATACCCACCATTTGCTTCAACATGGATGGAACTGGAGGGTATTGTGCTGAGAGAAGTAAGTCAATCGGATAAGGACAAACATTATATGTTCTCATTCATTTGGGGAATATAAATAATAGTTAAAGGGAATATAAGGGAAGGGAGAAGAAGTGTGTGGGAAATGAAAGAAAGGGAGACAGAACAAAAAGACTCCTAACTCTGGGAAATGAACTAGGGGTGGTGGAAGAGGAGGGGGATGGGGAGTGGGGGTGACTGAGTGACGGGCACTGAGGTGCGCACTTGATGGGCTGACCACTGGGTGTTATTCTATATGTTGGCAAATTGAACACCAATAAAAAATAAATTAGTGAAAGGGAACAAAGGGAAAGGAGAGAAAATGAGTGAAAATGTCAGTGAGGGTGACAAAATATGAGAGACATGGTCCCAAAATATGAGAGACATCTAACTCTGGAAATGAACAAGAGGTAGTGGAAGGGGAGGCAGGCAGGGTTGGGGTGACTGGGGGATGAACACTGAGGAGGGCACTTGATGGGATGAGCACTGGGTGCTATAGTATATGTTGGCAAATTGAACTTCAATAAAAAAATTTAAAAAACAAAAAAAAAAATTAAAAAGGACCATAAATAAAATTCAAAGATTCTCATAGAGAAAGTATTGGAACATAGGCAAATTACTTTACTAGTATTATGAATACACTAAAATTGTTTCATGAAGAAGTAAAAAATGAACAATACAGATCAAATACAAAGACTAAAATCATTATCTAAAAGCTTCTGCCTACAAAAGGACAATGAAAGATTTAAGAAGAATAAAGCAAAAAAAAAAAAGAGAGTCCAAAATCAGATGGCTTTTTCTATGAATTTTACCAAGTACTTTAAGAATTAAGGTAAAACTTTTCAATCTCTTCCAAAACAATATGAGAATGGAAATTGCCCAAATTGATTTAAGGAGGGCAGAATGACTCTGACAGGAAACTCATGCAACGGAAACCACAAGAAGGGACACATGGACAATATCTCAGATGCACATAAATGCAAAACTACTGGCATCCTGAATCCAACAGCACATGGACGGATCGCACAGGATGACCTAGAGGAAATCATGCCTGGGATGCAAGTATGCTTGAACACACCCAGATCATAAATGGGGCCCCTGTATTAACAGAGTGAAGGATTGGATATACATGATTCTTTCCTATGATGCCTAAAACCGCTTGACAATATCTAACACACTTTATCTTCAAAACATATTAACAGTCGAGGCACAAATGTTTCCCTCCGTGAATTAGTCACATTTTATGAAAACCCCACAACCAACCCTGCATTCAAAAGTGAAAACCTGAAGCCTTTCTGTCAATTCAGGAACCACAAAGGGGGCCATTCCCACCATGAGTATTCATCATGTTATACTGAAGGAGAATAAACTGTGCCACCCCATATGTCAGCTGGTTCCCTGGATTATTGTGAATAAAATCACAGAAGAATCATCCAGTGGACAGAGATAGGGAACCTCCTGTGTCACCCTGATAGAAAGAAATAAATCTCCCGTGGGAAAATTAAATTCTCCCTACTGGGAGGGGTGAACCATCCTCTTCACTAGAACCATTTGTGGGACCCAGAAGGCTGCAGAAACAACCCTTGTCAGTTCCTCATTAATTCAATGACCCAAACCCCAAATCCTGGCCTCATATCTCCACAAACCCAACGTCTTGTTGTGTAAGAAGCACAAGGGCTGCCTACTTTGGTCATTGTCTGCGTTTTGTGTTCTCTCTCTCATGGGAGCTCATGAATATGCAACATGAAATACATCTCCAATTAGGTCTGTCATATATCTACACAGTAATTAGTCCAGACAAATAAACATATAGAAGAGAAGGAAACCCTTACTGGGGCAATGACTGGAATTCCAATCCAGGAAATGTAGGAAACAAAGAATAAACGATAATTAAATCAATAGAATCAGAAAAACAACTTTGTATCCATATGATATGATCTGTTGCAGGGTCAAACCCGACAAGCTACAAAACCAAATCCTTAAAGAACAATTTCAGGAAATCTATAGGATACAAAATAAACATAAAAAATATATGTAGGTTTCCACACACTAACAAAAAATATTTATAGTTTAAAGGTTGTATTTAATTATTAATGAAAGACACACAGACAGAGAGAGGGAGAGACACAGGCAGAGAGAGAAGCAGGCTCCATGCAGGGAGTCTAATGTGAGACTGGATCTCTGGACTCTAGGATCACTCCCAGAGCAGAAGGCAGACCTCAACCGCTGAGCCACCCCAGCATCCCTAACAATAAAGTATTTAAAAGGTAATTAATGAACCTTATTACATTGACACCGGTGTTAAGAATATAATATGTAGGATTAAGTATTCTGAAAAAGGTAAAATATTGTACACTAAAAGAACCTACATTGATTAGAGATTTTTAAAAACTCAAAAAGAAATGCAAAGGTCATTTTTTCATAGATTTAGCACTTCATAATGTCAGAAGACATTACACACAGTGGTATAGAGATGCAAAGCAATCCTTGTTAATAGTTGTGAAGAGTCAAATCTAGTTCTGGTGCTGATTATACATTCAAAGGACATGCAAATAGGACCCTCCCTTCACTGATTAAACCAGCGCAACCAAGACCCTGCAGCTGAGAGAGAAGCCCCAGGCCCAGGATCCCCAGGTGACCCCGTTCGGGATCAGGACAGAACAAAGACGACTAAACATGAAATCTTTGCTCAGCTGGGTTTTCCTTGTGGCTATTTTAAAAGGTAATTCATGGAGAACAAGGGACGTTCAGTCTGTGAGTTGAGGTGAGTGAGAGAAACAAGGGATGTGGGACAATTTTCTGACCAGGATTTCTTGTGTCTGCAGGTGCCCAGGGTGAGGTGCAGCTGGTGGAGTCTGGGGGAGACCTGATGAAGCCTGGGGGGTCCCTGAGACTCTCCTGTGTGGCCTCCGGATTCACCATCAGTAGCAACTACATGAACTGGGTCCGCCAGGCTCCAGGGAAGGGGCTGCAGTGGGTCGGATACATTAGCAGTGATGGAAGTAGCACAAGCTATGCAGACGCTGTGAAGGGCCGATTCACCATCTCCAGAGACAATGCCAAGAACACGCTGTATCTGCAGATGAACAGCCTGAGAGCCGAGGACACGGCCGTGTATTACTGTGTGAAGGGACACAATGAGGGGACCTCAGTGTGAGCCCAGACACAAACCTCCCTGTAGAAGGGGATCAGGACCACCAGAGGGTGCACACTCCTCACCACTTCTGTCTTGAAGGCCCAGGAGCAGGTGAAGATGGAGGTTCTGGGCAGGTTTCCTGTCAGTGTCTGGGCTTCCTCTCCAAGGAGCAGTTTCCCCCAGGGATTCTCTCTGGACACTTGATTTTGTGTTTACCTCTTCAGTCTCTTTCTTAGAGACTTAGAAATTCAAGTATAGCACTTGCACTTCCTTGTACTTAACCTTTCCTGACCCAAAATATTAATCAATTACAAATAACTCCATTCACATCATCTGAACATATTCACCAGTCCTATTAGCACTCACTGTGGATCACAGGACCCCAAGCTAACATACTTCTTGCACATCACGGTATGGAGGAATCTCCGATCAACACAACAATAAAGAGATGTTCCAGAAAAATGTTAAAATTTCCGGGGAGTGAGTGAGATTCCCAGCATGATATGGTAGGGATGTGGACTCAGAGGTCACTCACACTCACACACACACACACACACACACACAATCATGAAAGTATAAGCTTTTATACTTTCACATGCGTGTTCGTTGGGAGCCAGGCAAGCCTCTCATCACGTCATAAATTCCTGGATTGTGCCAGGGAAGGACACTGGCTCTGGGTGTATGTTGTGGGTCAGTGGTGGGGACAGGGTCCTGCTCCACGAGGGGCTTGTGTGGAGTCAGAGTCCCAACTGTATCAAAAGAGGTAACTCCTGGGTTATTGTTTCATTTCTTATCCTTTGGGTGGAGGAGATGAATGGGGATGGAATGTTAGGGAGCTATCAGGCAATAAAGACTGGACATGGTGTGAGGAATAATTTCACTAAACAAGCATCAAACTGGGAAGACAAAAGAAAGACATGGTCATTCTGAGTAGAAAAAATGCCTTAATCACAGGAAAACTAGCTGGATAATGTATGGAAGGAGCATGAAACATAAAATCATAATACAAATAGGCCAAGATCCTAAAGGTCTCAGATGGAAGCTGTCCTCTCCCCAGGGTCACCAGTGGCCCTGAAGGTCATGTGTACACCATGTGATCAGAGACCAGAAGCTTCTACTGAATCCATGATGATCCTCAGTGTGAGGAGCTGGATTGGAGGACCTTCCACTTGGAGGAAGTAACTCTTGAATCCTTTGGGTGCTGACGTCAGCTCACTGTGTGTGACCTCAACCATCCCCGTGTTGGAACCTAATGCTCATGGGATGCGGGGAGTAGGTGGGACCTTAGGGTTGCAGTTACGTCAGGAGGTGCATCCTCATTGTCGGATAAGCCCTTATACTCCTGGACTGGGAAAGTTCCTGCACCCTGGCCCCATGTAAGGTGATGGGGAAAGGACGGGGTAGGATGTGGGTGCTCTCCAGATACCACAGCCTCCTGCACCTGGACCTCAGATGACCCAGACTCCAGATCTGTGAGAATGAGTGTCTGTTGTTTGATTCACCCAGTCCATGTACGATGTTCCAGCAGGGGGCACAGGCTAAAGTCATTTTTTCTTTATTTAAATTGAATTTATCAACATTCACTATACCCTCAGTGTTCATCACATCATGTAAACTCCTTAACCCCCATCACCCAGTTACCCCACTCCCCACTCCTCCCTTACAGTGACCGTCTGTTTTTTTCCGAGTTAAGTGTCTCTCATCATTTGTCTTCTCTAGTCTTACCCCACTAAGTTTCACTCCTTCCTTTATAGTGTCTTTCAATATGAATGAGACCATATCATTACCTTTCTGTAATTGATTTATTTCTCTCAATATAATGCCTCCAGTTCCATCCATATTGAAGGAAACATTATTTCATATTATTCATTATGTCTGACGGCTATGTAATATCCCATTGTATATATAAAGCACATCTTTTTTTGTATATTGTTTATTAGAGTGCGATTAGCCAACATATAGCATAACACCTAGTTCTCATCTCATCAAGGGCCCCCCTCAGTGCCCGTCACCCAGCCACCCTCACATCCCATCCACCTCCCCATCCACTACCTCTTGTTCATTTCCCAGAGTTAAGAGTATCTCAACTTCTGTCACCCTCTCTGATATTTCCTGCTCATTTTCTTTCCATTCCCCTATAATCCCTTTCACTATTTTTTTATATTCCCCAAATGAATGAGACCATATAATGTTTGTCCTTCTCCGATTGACTAATTTCACTCAGCATAATACCCTCCAGGTCCATCCACGTAGAAACAATTGGTGGGTAATCTTCGTTTCTGATGACTGAGTAATATGCCATTGTATACATAGACTACAGCTTCTTTATCCATTCATCTGTTGATAGACACTGAGGTTCCTTCCACTGTTTGGCTGTTGTGGACTTTGCTGCTGTGAACATTGAGGTGCAAGTGTCCGTTCATTTCAATAAATCTGTGTTTGGGGTAAATACACTGTAGTGCAATGACTGGGTCCTATTATTTTCCAGGAAATTCCATTCTGTTTTCTGGAGTGACTCAACAAGACTGAATTCCCACCAATAGTTGAAGAGGGTTCCACTTTGTCGATATCCTCTCTTACATTTATTATTTCTGACCTTGTTATTTTATCCATTCTGAGTTGTATAAGTGGGATCTTAGTGTGGTTTCCATTTGTATTTCCCTGATGACAAGTCATGTGGATCACTTTTCTCATCTGCCTGTTGGCCATGTGTAGGACTTCTTTGGAGAAGTGGCTGTGCATTCTCTCCATTTCTTGACTGGATTGATTGTTTTGTTGGGTGCTGACTTTGTTAAGGAAATATCTTGTCCTATTCTGTGGGTTGCCTTTCATTTTGTTGCCTGTTGCATTGTACAGATTCTATGTTGATGAAGTCCTAATAGTTTACTTTTCCCTTTGTTTCCTGTGCCTTTTGAGAGGTGCCTTGCTAGCAGTCACTGCAGCTGAGGAAAAAAAGTTGCTTCCTGAATTCGCCACTAGGATTTGGATGAATTACTTTCTCAGATTTCAGTATTTCATATATTTTGACATTATGTTTGTATTTGGTGCACCTGAATGGTCCACTTTCATTCTTATGCAATTTTTTTCAGATCCATTTATTTTTTTATTTTTTTAATTTTTATTTATTTATGATAGTCACAAAGAGAGAGAGAGAGAGAGAGAGAGAGGCAGAGACACAGGCAGAGGGAGGAGCAGGCTCCATGCACCGGGAGCCCGATGTGGGACTTGATCCTGGGTCTCCAGGATCGCGCCCTGGGCCAAAGACAGACGCTAAACCGCTGCGCCACCCAGGGATCCCTCAGATCCATTTATTGATGAGACGTTCTTTCATTAGATATTTTTTTCTTTCTTCTTGAGGAGTAGTTGCCCATAGAGTTGAGGGTCCATTTCTGCATTCTCTGCTCTGTTCCATTGATCTATGTGTTGTTTTTGGTCACTACCAGGCTATCTTGATGATAAAGACTTTATAATAGAGCTTGTCTGCAAACATTGTGATGCCCTCCAGCTGTAGTTTTTTTTTTCTGTTTTCTTTTTTTTTTCCAAAATATTTCTACCTGTTTGGCAACTTAGGAAAGAAATTGAAGAAGACATAAAGAGATGAAAAACATGCCGTTCTTACAGATTAGAACTATGAATATTGTCAGGGCACCTGTGTTGCTTAGAGTTTGAGTATCTGCAATTGGCTCAGGTTGTGATCCTGGGGTCCTGGGATGGTGTCCTGTATGGGGCTTTTGGGAGCGTGCATGCTTCTCCCTCTGCCTATGTCTTTGCCTCTGTCTCTGACTCTCCTGAATAAATATATAAATCTTAAAAAAAAAAAACAAAAATAAATCCTGTGAAAATCTCTATGCTGCCCAGAACCTTCTACATATTCAAAGCAATCCTTGTGAAAGCATCCTGGACATTTTTGCAGAGTATGAACATATAATCCTAAGATTTTTATGGCACACACAGAGATATTAGGGACACATTGATGCTCTGGCATGGCCCTGCTGTATTTGTTGTGAGAAGTATCAGGTAACCGCCCTCATCCAGTGAAGGTTGCATTTCTCACTGGAACTAGGACTAACCTGTTGCAAACCATAGGTATCTGTCAAAAAGTCACAGTGGACACAGAGAAGGTGAACAATGATACAAGAGAGTCAGAGATACTCAGACACTTTGGAACGTCAGGTTAAGGATGTTCTTTTATAATGTTTCCCGAAGATGAGGATGTGATGACTCAGAAAGTGTAAAGGATTTTCATAGTATTCCAGTGGGATTTGTGTCTCACCATCACCTGGCAGTGTTGTGTTGTACTGATGGCTGTTAGGTGTGTCCCTTGTCACTGGGTGAACATTTGGTGCCCCGTGTCCTCATTTCAAATCCACCTGCATCTGTGAGTCTCCCTCTGGACATGACATCAGTTTCCTTTTAAGATTTGCTCAGTAGAAACCCTCAAGGGACCTACATGACTTATTTAGCCTTTATCATTTTATTTAAATGCAATCATTTTTGTCATGGAATTTGCAACAACCAGGTAACATGACCTAGTTATGTCAATATCTAACAGCTCTACCATCTTATTCCATAGTCTACTTGTGAACTTACATGACAATGTACTTATTTCAGGGAAGGTAAGTCCACTCATGGTCAGCAAGGCCGGAGGGGAGCTCTGAATGCCCAGAAGCAGGACATTGGTTGGCTTTCAAGTTTTCATCAACATTTATACAAATAGCAGCTGTCCCCAGACACGAACACTCAGAAAATAGATATGAGAGGATGGATCATGGGATGGAGCACACAGTTCCTCTTGCAGTGTGCAGCCTTCTACCTGAGCTAGGCTTACATTCATGTCTAACTGCGCAGTACAGTTGGAAATGGATTGTTATGATTTGTTGTTGGTGTTGTTTCCTCTGTAGATGCTCACACTCCACCTTGTTAAGGACTGTTTTAGGGTTTTGTGACTCTCTTCCTGGCTGTATTGGAGAGCCGTTATGAACATGGTCTCCTACCTCTAGCCTGAGATTGAATGTTCGCACCCCCGGGTCTTCAGGGAGCCCTCATAGGAGCCATCAAGCCCTTTCTGTCCTCAGTTTACATCTGAATTCCTTGTTCACCATACCTGTCTCTGAGCTGGTTTATCTCAGGCACATGAATGGGTCTCTAAACGTCAATATGAAAAGCTCCTGTAATGTGAACCTGGGCTGGTCCTCTAAGAGGCTGTCACGAGAGAGGTTCTACATTCTGCCTGCTAATCTCAGAATAGAGGTCAAAGGACCACACAGCATTCAGTTTATGGAAACAAAGCACAACACCTGCGCTCAGAGCCAATGTTAACACATGTTCAGTTTCCTGTCCTTAGCCATCCATCACATTGTGCCACTTTTTCTTCTTGGCACTCAGGGGGTACTTAGATCCAGAAAATTTCCCCATTTTTCCCTTTGAGCACCATCATGCCAAGTTTGTCCCCTGCAGGAATAGAATTCTACAAGTTTATATGTTCCTCTCTTGTCCTTGAAATCCTTGACAGTAGTACTGCAAGCAACCTCCCTCCTGCTGTCATCCCCATGGTTGTATCTCCCTAGTGTCAACACCACACAGCTCCAAAACTCAAATACCTGCTCAGTATTCTATTAGGAGTCTTGCTGTTGTTTTTGCAACTCTGATCTATATCATGGATGTTCGAAATGATTTAATAACTGTCAAGCTGTTCCAAGGATTTGAAAAGCCATGGGACCCACTACCCTTCTGACATGTTAACTTCTCCTCCCATATTTTCGTATACTAAAGACGGTGTGGTGAATTCTTTCTGATTTATATGTTGAAGGTGAACTTTGAACTCTGGTGTTTTGTCTCAGAATATCATAAACTTATTTTTGCCCCTACTCTGATTTTAGATCCTATGGACTCATTTGTGTTTGTAAAAGCCCATTGAGTATTGTTCAAATATTATATTATGTTTCAGGAAGTACTTACAGACAAATGTGGTCCATACATATAAGGTCATCCAACAAGTGACATAGGGAGCAATGCAAATCCTAGCAGTGAGACTGGGGCTTCAAGGAGGGCACAGATGCTCAAAGGACTGTAATTGCAGGAATATTTTTGGGAGGACTCCATGTCTCTGTGCAGTGGACACAGGTGCGATTTGAGTGGTGGTCTCTTTTTGGAGTCTTCCTGATGCATATGATCCATTCAAAGATGGAAAGGGGGGTACCTGGGTGCATCAATGGTTTAGTGCCGCCTTCAGCCCATGGCCTGAGCCTGGAGATCAGGGATCAAGTCCCACATCAAGTTCCCTGTATGGAGCCTGCTTATCCCTCTGCCTGTGTCTCTGCATCTCTCTCTCTCTCTCTCTCTCTCTCTCTCTTTCTCTCTGTGTGTGTCTATCATGAATAAATAAAATCTTAAAAAAAAAACCAAAGATTGAACTCACTACATTTGGAGACAGAACAGAAGTCCTGTATGCAGCCTGCAGGGTAAGGGGGACTGATCTAAGAGAACCAAAATTATGGTTGATCAAAGGCACAAATTGAAATTGAATTGAAACTGAAATCTCCTGCCACATTTGCTATCAAAAATACCTGATAAATCTTGGATACTAGTCCTTGATCTGATACGTCATTTGCAAATATCTTCTCTCATTCTGTAGGTTGTCTTTTAGTTTTGTTGATTCGTTCTTTTGCTTTGCAGAAGCTTCTTATCATGATGAAGTCCGAATACTTCATTTTTGCTTTTGTTTCTCTTGTCTTCATGGATGTATCTTGCAGGAATTTACTGTGGCCAAGTTCAAAAACGGTTTTGCCTGTGTTCTCCTCTAGGATTTTGATGGAATATTGTCTCACATTTAGATCTTTCATCCATTTTGAGTTTATCTTTGTGTATGGTGCAAGAGAGTGGTCTCGTTTCATTCTTCTGCATGTGGATGTCCAATTTTCCCAGCACCATTTATTGAAGAGGCTGTCTTTCTTCCAATTGATAGTCTTTCCTGCTTTGTCGAATATTACTTGACCATAAAGTTGAACGTCCACTTCTGGATTCTCTATTTTGTTCCGTTGATCTATGTGTCTGTTTTTGTCCCAGGACCACACTGTCTTGAAGACCACAGCTTTGTAGTACAACACCTGAAATCTGGCATTGTGATGCCCTCAGCTATGGATTTATTTTTTAAAATTCCCCTGCCTCTTCAGGGTCTTTTCTGATCCACACAAATCTTAAGATAATTTGTTCCAACTCTCTGAAGAATGTCCATGGTATTTTGACAGGGATTGCATTAAATGTGAAAATTCCCCTGGGTAACATTGACATTTTCACAGTATTAATTCTTCCATTCCATGAGCATGGACTACTTTTCCATTTCTTTGTGTCTTCCTCAATTTCTTTCAGAACTGTTCTGTAGTTTTGAGTGTATAGATCCTTTACCTCTTTGGTTAAGTATATTCCTAGGTATATTATGCGTTTGGTTGCAATTGTAAATGGGATTGACTCCTTAATTTCTCTTTCTTCAGTCTCATTGTTAGTGTATAGAAATGCCACTGACTTGTGGGCATTGATTTTGTATCCTGCCACACTGTCAAATTACTGTCGACATGAATGGAACTGGAGAGCATTATTCTGAGTGAAATAAGTCAATTGGAGAAGGACAAACATTATATGGTATTATTCATTTTGGGAATGTAAAAAATAGTGAAAGGGAATAAGGGGAAAGGAGACAAATGAATGGGAAATATCAGAAAGGGAGACAGAACATGAGAGACTCCTAACTATGGGAAATGAACAAGGGGTGCTGGAAAGGGAGGTGGGTGGGCATGGGAGTTATTGGGCACCAGGCACTGATGGGGGCACTTCATGGAATGAGCACTGGGTGTTATGATATATGTTGGCAAATTGAACTCCAATAAAAAATTAAATTTTTTTAAAAACCCGGATAAATCCGTAGATGAGGTTCATGGTAGATATTTTTCTTCTCTTAGATGGAATATAGTATTTGAATGTAAAAGGAATTCATGAAAAACTTACAGTGGATAGGCAGTACTACACTGTTAGTTTAGGAAAGATTAGAAAAATAGAAATATAGGCTATACAATGGAAAATGTTCATTCTGACACCAGTTTATTATATCCCAAACTGCTTGAATGAGCTCATTCTGCATCAGGTAAACTCATCAAAGCGATTACAGAAGGTCACAGAGTTAACTGCATTGGAATACAGTGACTGAGTTGTTAGAGACTTACAAATACAACTACATTACCTGAAAACCTCTGAAATTCAGCTAAATTCTAAATTTAGCAAAATCATGCGATCTCCAATACATGCGGTGTCCACTATTCTAAGGAGCCTTGACATTCTGTCATTCAGGTGTTTCAGAGGGCAGTAAGTCCTGTGGAGAGGAGCACAGGCCAAGAATCTGGAGTTAGACTCACCTGAAAATGTGCACAAGGATACCTTAGAAACCCTCTACAATGTAAGGAGTAGGTTCACATCACTCTATGGGGAAACATGACACCCACAAACCAAGAGTTATATACAAATACAATTACAAAGTACCACGTGGACACAAGTCTGAAGTCTGAAATATTACCTAATAAAAAAACATAGTTTTTTTTTAATTTTTATTTATTTATGATAGTCACAGAGAGAGAGAGAGAGAGAGGCAGAGACACAGGCAGAGGGAGAAGCAGGCTCCATGCACCGCGAGCCTGAAGTGGGATCCGATCCCGGGTCTCCAGGATCACGCCCCGGGCCAAAGGCAGGCACCAAACCACTGCGCCACCCAGGGATCCCAAAAAACATAGTTTTTCAAAGAAGTAAATATGAACACACAAAGGCAGTCACATCTTCTCTGGTCACAACAACTTGAGAGAAATGATCCCAAGCTGAGTATATCCTGAGACGACATGTATATAGGGACAACCTTCTATTGAATAAAACATCCCAGACCTAACCTTTCATCTGGTAGAGGAGCCCCAGACCCAGGAACAATAGGTGACCCATTCAGCGATTAAGACAAAACACAACATACGATGGAGTCTGTGCTCAGCTGCGTTTTCCTTGACACTATTTTTTTAAATATATTTTTATATATTTTCTATTTGAGTCAATTTGCCAACATATAGCATATCCCCCAGTGCTCATCACGTCTAAAGAAGAATGGGCATTTTAAAGAACTGACAGAAAATCTACCATAATATATATGTTAAACCTTTTAAAAAGTCTGTGTGATTTTGATATTTTCATCTAAAGACTGCTAACTCTGGGAAACGAACTAGGGGTGGTAGAAGGGGAAGAGGGCGGGGGGTGGGAGTGAATGGGTGACGGGCACTGGGTGTTATTCTGTATGTTAGTAAATTGAACACCAATAAAAAAATGTTTGTAAAAAAATAATAATTTTATTAGAAAAACAGAAATTATTCCTCAAAAGTTCATAAACATTGAGATATGGGGTAATGTGGTTGAATATGTTTGTTTTACACTTTTTATCACCAACTGGGAGCAGATATTAATTAACCAAGACCATTATGACTCCACTGTGGTAACATGTGGGTTAAAATTGAGATCACAGCTGCCTTTCCTAATTCAACCATACTCGCACCTCACTTTCAGCCTGTCCAGACACCCATCATCCCATGACATCCCTGTTTGGGGACCTCCTGCACTAATGAAAAAGGCCTGTTAATACAGGGTGCTGCTGGATACTCAGAAAGCATGAACAAGTGTCTACTGGCATTCATCTGAAGCTACTATTCCTCTACAGGGAATAGTTTGGAGCTCGACGATTCATGTTTACCCTGTGCTGTTCCTCTGACTTTCACCACCTGACATCAAAAATGGATTCCTGTTTCTAATTCAATATTTTTAATGTAATATCTAGTTTTTTATACTATAAATCGCTCGACTTCCCCTGGAACTTTCCTACAACCCAGCATTTGCACTACTGGGATTTACTACAAAGATACAGATGCAGGGAAGACCACGACACCTACACTCCAAGGTTTATAGCTGAAATGTTCACAGTAGCCCAACTGTGGAAGGAGCCTCAGTTTCCATCAAAATATGAATGGATAAAGAAAATGTGGTCTATGTATACAATTGAATATTAGTCAGCCATTAGAAATGAAGAACACCGACCATTTGCTTCAATGTGGATGGAACTGGAGGGTATTATGCTGAGTGAAGTAAGTCAGTCACAGAAGAACAAACATATGGTATCATTCGTTCAGGGAATATAAAAAGTAGTGAAAGGGAGTAAATGGAAAGGAGAGAAAATGAGTGGGATATAACAGAGAAGTCGACAGAACATGAGAGACTTGTAACTCTGGGAAGGAAGTCTGGGAAGGGGTCTTGGTAAGGGAGTTCAGCGGGATTGGGGTGACAAGGTGACGGGCACTGTGGGGTCACTTGATGGGATGAGCACTGGGTGTTATACTTTATGTTGACAAAGCGATCTCCAATAAAAAATAATTAAGAAATAAAATTAAAAAAAAGAAACTTCAGATAATGAGAAATAATCCTAACCAAAGATGAAAGGACCTATAGTCTAAAAAATCTAAAATACATATGAAAGATATTAAAGAAGACAGAAATATATGGAAAACAGTCTATTCTCATGGATTGGAAAAATATTCATATAATGTCTATGCCACCAACAGCAATCTGTGCATTGAATATAAACCCTATCAAAACACAACCAACATTTTTCTAGGGAATGGAACAAGCCTAAAACTTGTAAGTAAACAGAAAAGATTCTGACTAGGTAAAAGAATGTTGAAACAAAAAACAAATCATGGCATCCCGGGTGGCTCAGCATTTTAGCCCTGCCTTTTTGTTCAGGGAGTGATCTTGGAGACCTGGGAAGGAGTCCCATATCACACTCCCTGCATGGTGACTGCTGCTCCCTCTGCCTGTGTCTCTGCCATTCTCTCTGTCTCTCTGTGTCTCTCATAAGTACATAAATAAAATATTAAAGAAAAACAAAGAAGCTACCAGTAGCTTTATAATAGTGCTTCTGAATTGGATTTCTGACATTGAATTGTAATCCAAATTTTGTAACTCTGTGGGAGAGAGGACTGTTTCTGATTTTTTCTTTTGAGATGAGGTTTTCCTTCTAGTCATTTTGTTCAGTGCAGAGTGGCCAAAAACAAGTTGTATTGGGAAAAGGAGAAAGACAGAGAAGAGAAAAAAGGAAAGAAAAATAAAAAAAGAAAAAAGAAAAAAAGGAAAAAAAGGAGAAAAAAGAGAAAAAAGGGGGAAGCAAACAGAAATAAAAACAAAACAAAACAAAAAAACAAGGGGGAGTATCCTCTGATTCTGTATACTCTAAGTCCCTCAAATTCCCTGGAACTTTCCTGTGCTGCTTGGTCAATAATTTGTTTTTCCCCTGTCTGTCTAGCTGGTCTTCTGGGGGAGGGGCCTGTTGTGCTGATTTTCAGATGCTAGCACTTGGGGAGCAGCTCAGCTCCCTGCCTGGTGCAGGGCTCAGTGAGTGATGTTTAAGATGTTTATCTGGTGAGGCCACTGTGAGGCTCAGTGGGGGTTGTTTACACCGTGAGGCCCCAGGAGGAACAACCACTGTGGTGGTGGCCAGCTCTGGAGCCCTGGATTCAGCTCCCACATTAACTACGTAGCTCTCCATCTGCAGGGGTTTGGATGCTCCGTGGGCGGGGCCACTGATCTGCACAGCTCTGGGCAGGAGTGTCCTTGTTGTCTTAGGCCCTCCTGGCTTCTGCCTGTCCCAGGGGGGAGGCCGGATCTTGGGCTGTGTCCCTGGCACTCTGTGCTCCCGGACCTGCGCTGTTGGATTCACATTTCAGGCCACACATCCCCCTCCACACTGAGCCTCTTCCTCTGCCTCTGCCACCTCTGTGCTGCTCCCGGGGCTGCACTGCTCCCTCCATAGAGCCTCTGCCCAAACCCTCCAAGCTCCTCCTGGGGCCGTGTAACCCCCTCCACACAGAGCCTCCGCCCAGGCCCATCCGAGCTGCTCCCAGGCCCGCCGTGTGTGCTGCAGCCCTTTAGGGAGCTCGGCCACGGGGTGTGGCACTCTCCCCAGGGTGCAGGTGCTCTGTTAGTGACTCCGAGAGCCTGAGGGCATCCCCGCCCTCCTGGAATCCTTCTCTAACTCCCAGCGAGCGCCTTTCCACCCGGGGAGATTGGTGAAGCCCCTGCTTCTCTGGGATGGGGCTATCCTGTCCTGGGGACACTCACCCTGGCCTTAGCAGGCTCCTTATGGGGCCCCTCCCCTTTGGGTGCCTTTTGTTTCTTTATTTATTTTTTCCCTGTCTTCCAACCTTGAGAGAAGTGTGAACTCTTCTCACTGTAGCATTCCAGCTGTTCTCTCTTTAAATCTCAGGCCGAATTCATAGATTTTCAAGAGGAGTTGAAGGTTACCTAGGTAATTACCAAATTACCTAGGTAATTTGGTGGGGAGAGGTGACTTGGGGACCCTACTCTTCCTCCATCTTGCCCCGCCTCCTCAAACTCTCCCTCTTTGCAGAGGACATGATATTTGTATATAAACTCCAAGAGATACCACCTAAAATTTCTAGAAAAGACATAGCAACTTAGGGATGTGGCAGGAGACAAAACCAAGGCATAGAAGGCAGCTGCATTTGTACACACTAGGAATGATACTGATAACAGAGAAATTAGGGTATTAACTCATTTACAATAACTCCAACCATACGATACCTAGGAATAGTTCTAACCAATGAGGTAAAGGATCTGTATTTTGAATCTAGAAAACTCTTATTAAAGAAATTAATGAAGATACAAAGAGATGGAGAAAACTTCTATGCTCAAGAATCAGAAGAAAAAACGTTGTGAAAATGTCTATGCTACCCAGGGCATCTAGATATTGAATGCATTTCCTATCAAAATACCAGAAGCTTTCTTCCTAGTGATGGACCAAATAATCCTAAGATATCTATAAAATCAGAAAAGAGCTCCAATAGCCATAGTAACGTTAAGAAAGAAAACCAAAGCTGGGGCATTAGAATTCCTGATTTCAAGGTGTACTGCAAAACTGTGATTACCAAGACAGTGTGGTACTGGCCAAAATACAGACACACAGTTCAATACATCAGAATAGAGAACCCAGAAATGGACCCTTAAACATATGATCTATAATATGGGATAAAGTAGGAAAGAATGTCTCCTGGGAAAAGAAAACATTCTCAAAAATAATTGGCATAGGGAGAATTGAAAAGACCCTGTACAAGAATTAAAATAGACCATTATCTTATACTAGACAAAAAGATAAAGTCAAAATAGCTAAAGATCTAACTATGAGACAACTATCCATCAAAATCTCAGGAGAGAGAGAAAACAACGTTTTGGAACTTAGCCACAACAATTTCTTGCAAGGCATATGTATAACAACAAGGGAATCAAGAGCAAAAATGCATTTCGGGAGCTCCATCAAAACAAAAAAGTTCTGCAGAGCAAAGGAAACTGTCAACAAAACTAAAACACAGCATACAGAAGGGTAGATGATATTAGTAAATGACAAATCAAAAAGCTTTTAACCAACATCTATAAAGATCCTATCAAACCAAAAACCCAAGAAACAAGGAAGCCAGTCAAGAAACAAGGAGAATATATGAACAGATATATTTCCAAATAAGACCTACATATGGAAAACAAGTCCATGAAAAAAATGCTCCACATCACTTGCTATCAGGGAAAAGTACACCCAAACACATTCAGTTGCAACTTCACACCACAGAGAATAGCAAAAATTAATAAGAAAGAAAACAACAAATGTTGGAGAGGATGTGGAAAAGGGGGAACACTCTTGTACTGTTGGTGGGAATGTGAACTGGTACAGACACTCTGGAAAACTGTGTGGAGGTTCTTCAAAGAATTAAAAATAGACCTGCCCTACGACCCAGCAATTGCACTCCTGGGGATTTCCCCCAAAGATTCAGATGCAATGAAACGCCGGGACACCTGCACCCTGATGTTTATAGCAGCAATGTTCACAATAGCCAAACTGTGGAAAGAGCTTCGGTGTCCATTGAAAGAAGAATGGATAAAGAAGATGTGGTCTATGTATACAATGGAATATTACTCAGCCATTAGAAATCACAAGTACCCACTATTTGCTTCGACCGGCAGGGACCTACAGGATATTGTGCTGAGTGAAATAAGTCAATCAGAAAAAAAAAAAAAACGTTATATGGTCTCATTCATTTGGGGAATATAAAAATTAGTGAAAGGGAATAAAGGGAAAGGAGAGAAAGTGAATGAAAATATCAGTGGAGACAGAACATGAGAGACACCTAACCATGGAAAATTAACAAGGGTTAATGGAATGGAAAGTGGGCAGGGGTTGGGGTGACTGGGTGATGGGCACTGAGGGGGCACTTGATGGAATGAGCCCTGGGTGTTACTATATGCTGACATATTGAACTTAAAATATTGAATAAATACATGAAAAATAAATTATTAAAGAGAGAGAAAATTACGAGCAATAACATGCCAACAAATTCAGCAATCTGGAAGAAATGGATACCCTCCTATAAATGTAAAAACAACCAAATCTGAAACAGGAATGAATTGAAAAGCTCTACTGACCCAAAACTAAGAAATGAAAATCAAACATATTTAAATTCTTCTAACAATCAAAAGTTCTGGGACCGATGGCTGCCCATGGGAATGCATCAAGCATTTAAAAAGAATGAATATCTATCCTGAAAATGTTCCAAAAATAGAAATTAAAGGAAACTTCTAAGTTCATTTTCTGAGGGTACCATTTCCTTGACCTCAAACGCAGACAAAGATCCAACTTAAAAGGAGAATTACAGACTAATATCCTCGATGGATATGGATGCGAAATTCTCACCAAGATCCTAAGAAACAGGATCCAACAGTACATTAATAGGATAATTCACCATGACCAAATGGGTTTAATTTTTGTTCTGAAAGGATGGTTCAACATCTGCACATCAAACAATGGGATATGAGTCCTTAATGAAAGAAAAGGTAAGGACCATTTTGTCCTCTCAACTGATGCCCAAAAACTTTTGGCAAAAGAGATTATACTTTCTTGATTACAACATGTTGTTGTGTAGAGATAGGGAGACATTCTCTACATAATAAAAGCCATCTACAGAAGACACATGGAGAAAGTCATCCTCAAAGGGAAAACTCTCAAGTTTTCGCCTAAGATCAGGAACAGGACAGGGATGTCCACCATCACCACTGTTCTTCACCATACTGCTAGAAGTCCTAGCCTCAACAATGAGAAAACAAAGAGAAGGAAAAGTCCTCCAACTCAGCAAAGAAAAATCAAACTTTCACTCTTCACACTCAAGTTACTTTAAGTTCAAATCCCAAAATTGCTTTGAAAAAATTGCTAGAACTGATACCGGAATTCAGCAAAATCTGAATTGTATTGTAAAATCAATACAAGGAAGTCACTGGATTTTCTCTATAGTGAAAATGAAACAGAAAAAGAGAAAATCAAGGAGTTGATGCAATTTATAATTGCACCAGAAATCATCGTATAATGAGGAAAAATCTTAACCAAAAAGGGATGGATGTACAGTCTAAACATTGCAGGTCACTTATGGAAGACAGTAAGGAAGACACAAATAGATTGAAAATATTTCTTTTCATAGATTAGAAGAATAAAGATTGATAAAATATGCTACCAAGAGCAAGTAACACATTCAAAGCAGGTGTATAAAAATATCACCAGCATTTTTCACAGAGCTTGAGAAAACATTCTGAAAACTTTCAGGGAACCACAAAGACCTCAACTAGCCAAAGCAATCCTGAAAAAGTAGGGCAAAGCTGGAGACATCCTGATAAATCAAAGGTCAAAAATTCTTGAAAAATTAGGAAAGAATATCCAATGGAATAAAGAAAATCTCTTCAACAAATGGCTTTGAGAACACTGGAGACCCACATACAGAATAATGAAAGAGGAACCTTTTCTGACATCATTCAGAACAATGGACTCAAAGTTAAAGAAAGATCTAAATGTGAGTCAATAAATCATCAGAATCCTCAGGAGAACACAGGCAGCACCTTTTCTACCTCAGCTGCAGCCACTTCTAGACGAGTCTCCAGAGGCAGGGGAAAGAAAAGGAAAATTAACTATGGGGACTTCATCAAGGAAAAAGCATTTTCACAGCAAAGGAATCACTCAGTGTAATTAAAAGGCGACCTACAGAATAGAAGATACTTGGGAATGTCTTATTAGATTAAAGGATCGAATTCAAAGATATTGGATAACCGAGGCAAATTACAAAATTACTAGTATTTTCAATAAACTGAAACGTTTCATGAAGAAATAAAAAATGAACAAAACAGAACATATAAGGAGACTGACACCATTATCAAAAATTCTCCCTGCAGCCACGCAGGTGGCTCAGGGTTTTAGCACCACCTTCAGCCCTGGGCCTGATCCTGGAGACCTGGAATCGAGTCCCATATCAGGCTCCCCGCATGGAGCTTGCTTCTCCCTCTGCCTGTGTCTCTGCCTCTCTTTCTCTCTATATCTCTCATGAATAAATAAAATCTTTAAAACATATTTTGCCTCAAAGGAGACCATGAAACTTAAAAAAAACTGAAAGGCCAAAATCAGATGGCTATATCTACAAATATTTAAAATATTTTAAGCATTAAGGCCAAAACATTTCAATGTCTTCCAAAACCTAAGGAGAATGGGACATGACCAAATTGATTTAAGGAGGCCAGGAGGACTCTGACAGCAAACTCACACCATGGACCCCACAGGAAGATTCTCATGGACAATATCTCAGATGAACATAAATGCAAATATCTTGGCATCCTGAATACAAAAGCACATGGACAGGTAGCACAGGATGACTTGAGGGAATCATGCCTGGGATGCAAGGATGTTTCAACAAGCCCATATTATAAATAGGGCCCCTGTATTAACAGAGTGAAGGATTGGATGTACATGATTCTTTCCTATGATGCTAAACCTGCTTGACAATGTCTAACACGCTTTATCTTCAAAACATCTTAAGAGTCGAGGCACAAGAGTTTCCCTCCACGAATTAGTCAAATTTTATGAAAAACTCACAACCAACACTTCATTCAAAAGTGAAAGCCTGAAGCCCTTCTGTCAAGTCAGGATCCACACAGGGGTTCATTCCCACCATGACTATTCAACACGTTATACTGAAGGAGAATAAACTGTGCTACCCCATATGTCAGCTGGTTCCCTGGATTATTTTCTTTTTCAAGATTAAAAAAAACTATTGATCACAATAAATATGTTCTATTTCTCCAGCCTACAGTGCAAATATCTAAATTTAAATTTTAATGTTTTTTATGATAAATTTATTTTTTATTGGTGTTCAATTTAACCACATACAAAATAACACCCAGTGCTCATCCCGTCAAGTGCCCCCCTCAGTGCTCGTCACCCATTCACCCCCACCCCCCGCCCTCCTCCCCTTCCACCATCCCTAGTTCGTTTCCCAGAGTTAGGAGTCTTTATGTTCTGTCTCCCTTTCTGATATTTCCCACACATTTCTTCTCCCTTCCCTTATATTCCTTTTCACTATTATTTATATTCCCCAAATGAATGAGAACATACAATGTTTGTCCTTCTCCGATTAACTTACTTCACTCAGCATAATACCCTCCAGTTCTATTCACATTGAAGCAAATGGTGGGTATTTGTCGTTTCTAATGGCTGAGTAATATTTCAAAGTATACATAAACCACATCTTCTTTATCCATTCATCTTTCGATGGACACCGAGGCTCCATCCACAGTTTGGCTATTGTGGACATTGCTGTTATAAACATCGGAGTGCAGGTGTCCTGGCGTTTCATTGCATCTGAATCTTTATGGTAAATCCCCAACAGTGCAATTGCTGGGTCGTAGGGCAGGTCTATTTTTAACTCTTTGAGGAACCTCCACACATTTTCCAGAGTGGCTGCACCCGTTCACATTCCCACCAACAGTGCAAGAGGGTTCCCTCTTCTCCACATCCTCTCCAACATTTGTGGCTTCCTGCTTGTTAATTTTCCCCATTCTCACTGGTGTGAGGTGGTATCTCATTGTGGTTTTGATTTGTATTTCCCTGATGACAAGTGATGCAGAGCATTTTCTCATGTGCATGTTGGCCATGTCTATGTCTTCCTCTGTGAGATTTCTCTTCATGTCTTTTGCGTTCCCTGGATTATTGTGAATAAAATCACGAGAATCATCCAGTGGACAGAGAGGCTGAACCTCCTATGTCACCCTGATAGATGGATATAAATCTCCCATTAGAATATTCCCTTCTCTGTACTGGGAGGGGTAAACCATCCTCAGCTCCAGAACCGTCTGTAGAGCCCAGAAGGCTGTGCAAACAACCCTTGTCAGTTCCTCAACAATTCACTGACTGACCCAAACCCAGTATCCTGGTCTTATATCTCCACAAACCCAAGGTCCTGTTGGGCAAGAAGCACAAGGGTTGCCTACTTTGTTCATTTTCTGCGTGTTGTGTTCTAGGGAGTTCAGGCACATGCAAAATGAAATATATCTCCACTGAGGTCTGTCATATGTCTACAGAGTAATTAGTCCAAACAACCCAGAAGAAGATAAGGAAACCAGTACTATCACAATGACTGGAATTCCAATCTAGGAAACTTAAGAAACAAAATATAATAGATACTTAAATCAATAGATTCAGAAAAAATATTTGTATCCATATGACATGATCTGTTGCAGGATCAAACTCCATAAGCTCCAAAACAAAAACCTAAAATAATGAACAATTTCAGGGAATCGATAGGAAACAAAATCAACATATAATGGAAACCTAGTTTTCCACACAGGAACAACAAATAATTTATATTTTAAAGATTTTCTTTAATTATTCATGAAAGACACAGGCAGAGAGAGAAACAGGCTCTGTGCTGGGACCCAGATGTGGGACTGGATGTCTGGACTCCAGGATCACTCCCAGAGGAGAAGGCAGACCTCAACTGCTGAGGCACCCCAGCACCCTTAACAATTAAGAATTTAAAATGTTTAATTTATAAAAACTGATTACATTGAAACAGGTGTGAGCAATATAATATGTAAAATTAACTATTCTGAAGGAAGTAAAATACTGTCCACAAAATTACCTAAATTGATGAGAGATTTTTAAAAGTCATAAGAAATGCAAAGGTAATCAAAGGTAATTTTTTCATAGATTTGAACACTTCATAATGTCAGAAGACATTACACACAGTGGCCGACAGATGTAAAGCAATCCTTGTTAATAACTTGTAAAGAGGGATCCCTGGGTGGTGCAGCGGTTTAGCGCCTGCCTTTGGCCCAGGGCGCGATCCTGGAGACCCGGGATCAAATCCCACGTTGGGCTCCCGGTGCATGGAGCCTGCTTCTCCCTCTGCCTGTGTCTCTGCCTCTCTCTCTCTCTGTATGACTATCATAAATAAATTTAAAAAAATTTAAAAAAATAACTTGTAAAGAATCAAATCCAGGTCTGGTGCTGATTATATATTCAAAGGACATGCAAAGAGGACCTTCCCTCCACTGATTAAACCAGCCCAGCTCCAACCCTGCAGCTGCGAGAGGAGCACCAGCTCCAGTATCCCCAGGTGACCCCATTCAGGGATAATGACAGAACTCAGACAAACCCTCATGGAGTCTATGCTCATCTAGTTATTCCTTGTCACTATTTTAAAAGGTTATTCTGTATGTTGGTAAATTGAACACCAATAAAAACTAAATTTATTAAAAAAAATTCAAAACACTACTACCCAGAAAATCCAGGACCAAAAACAATAAAGCTAACTAACCAACTCACTCCTTGAGAAAATAAAAAAAAAATAAAGGGTAAATCATGGTGAACAAGAGACCTTGAGAATGTGAATGGAGATAAGTGAGAGAAACGGGGGTTGTGGGGCAGTTTCCTGAGCAGGATGTCTTGTGTCTGCAGGTGTCCAGAGTGAGATGCAGCTGGTGGAGTCTAGGGAGGCCTGGTGAAGCCTGGGGGGTCCCTGAGACTCTCCTGTGTGGACCCTGGATTCACCTTCAGTAGCTACTGGATGTACTGGGTCCACCAGGCTCCAGGGATGGGGCTGCAGTGGCTTGCAGAAATTAGCAGTACTGGAAGTAGCACAAACTATGCAGACGCTGTGAGGGGCCCATTCACCATCTCCAGAGACAATGCCAAGAACACGCTGTACCTGCAGGTGAACAGCCTGAGAGCCGAAGACACGGCCGTGTATTCCTGTGTCAGTGACACAGTGAGGGGACCTCAGTGTGAGCCCAGACACAAACCTCCCTGTAGAAGGGGATCAGGACCAGCAGGGGGTGCGCACTCCTCACCCCTTCTGTCTTAAAGGCCCGGGAACAGGTGCAGATGGAGGTTCTGGGCTGGTTTCCTGTCAGGGTCTGGGCTTCCTCTCCAAGGAGCTGTTTCCCCAGGGAGCCTCTCTGGACCAGAAATTTGTTCCTAACTATTCAGTTTCTGATTTGAAAACAAATTATTTAGCTACTTTACATGCACAGAAGGCACTGTTGCTTACACTTATTTACTATTTCCTCAAATTTGAAAAATCTTCAAATATCTGAATGTACCTCAAAGACTAGAGGGATCTGGGGATCCCTGGGTGTCTCAGTGGTTTAGCGTTTGCCTTCAGCTGAGAGCATGATCCTGGAGTCCCGAGTTCGAGTCCCTCATCAAGCTCTGTGCATGGTGCCTGCTCCTCCCTCTGCCCGTGTCTCTACCTCTTCTCTCTCTGTGTCTCTCATGAATAAATGAATAAAACATTTTTAAAAAGAGGGACCTACAATCCATGCACGAAAGAAAATACCTGATGTAGTGATAAATGAGAAGTATGATCAGAGAGAAGTAGCAAAAATTATAATATGATTATAAAAGTGGACTGACGACTCACCCAGAAAATGAAGTGGAATCTATCCCCCTCCAGTTATCAGCTGATTCTGAAGGTCAATGTGCGTGCTTGTGCAGGGACCAGAAGCTTCCACTGGATCTATGAGGATCCTTAGGGTGAGGAGCTCGATAGAGGAGCCTTCCACTTCTAGGATATAAATCATTGATCCTTCAGGTGCTGATATCAGCCCACTGTATGTGATATCTGCCATCCCCATGTTGAAACCTATTGGCTATGTGATGGGAGGAGCCTTAGGGGAGCATTTAGGTCAGGAGGGTGCAGCCTCAGGATAGGACCAGGGCCTTTATACACCGGGACTGGGAAAGGTCACTTTCCCCCGGACCAATATGATTTGATGGGGAAAGGAGGGGTGGGGCATTGGCGCTCTCCAGACACCACATCTGCCAGCACCTCGACCTCAGGCTTCCCAGATTCCAGAACTGTGGGAATGAGTGTCTATTAATTCACGCAGACCAAGTACGATGTTCCAGCAGGGGGCACAGGTTAAGATATTAGTGACAGGGGAATCCAAGCCCTGATGATCTGGTCTTTTCTGCTGCATTTATTGTGGTAAGTCCCTGCTAAATTCCATCCATGGGGTCAAGGCTGGATTTCTCACATGTTCCCACTTGCAGGGAGGATGAACCTGTGGACACTCCTAGGATTCCATGAACAAGACCCAGTGGAACCACAGGGAGCAGGGGGCTGGTAGATTGTGGGATTTACTGTAGGGATGATGATTTATCAACCTTTCCAGAAGATGGAGATGTGCTGACCCTGTGGTACCTGAGTCTGAGCATCACCATCCAGATGCTGTTAGACTGATGTCTGTGAAGTCAGGACAGCAGTTCCCTTCCTGATTTCAGGATTCCTTCTTTGCCTGCATATTTTTGTGAGTTTGAAAATGAAATGCCTTGGAGAAGGTCGAATTTGTTCAATTTTATAACAGTATCTGTGCTTCCTGGAAGTTGATGTCTCTTCCAATTAGAGGCTTATCAGGAATTATTTTATTGAACAAACCTGCCACCATTTCTCGGTCTTCATTTTCTGGGCCTCCTATCAAAGGAATGTTATTCTTTCAAAAGTCACTGAGTTCCCTGTCTACATTTGGGGACAATTAATTTGATTCCTTATACTGTTCTGTCATGATTTTCCACAATATTATCTTCTATTTCCCGAATATGCTTTTCTTTCATCCATCCTCTTTTTTCATGCATCTGGGACAGCATTTCTGTAATATCAGTTTTAATTTTGGGTTGACAATGGCTTATTTCCTTTATCTCTACAATAAGTGATTCTTGAGTGTCTTCGATGTTTGCTCAAACCGAGTTGTATCTTTAAAAACATTGTTTTAGATCCAGCCTACTATGTAATATAAGCACCTTTAACCAGCCATATCCTCAAGTGCGTGGACTTCTATGCTGAACTCATAGACGAAATGAAGTCTAAACAATTTTCCTCTTTGCTGCTTATCCTAATTGTAGTAGCTTCAGGAAGTAGTTTCCTTCCAGGCCCCAGCCCCACAGCTAAATCTCCCCAACACAACACTCCACACGGCCTACATTCCAAAACGTATCGATTTACTACTTGCAGACTAGCATTTATTGTTCTCTCATCCTCATGATTTCTTGTTAGCTCAGAATTATTTGATAAATATCCAGGTGTGTTCAGGAATGACACAAGCTCAGGGTCCCCGGCAGGTCTTACATCATAACTCCTTCTCCCTTTGTGTTTGTTAGCAAAGAATATCTGAAATAATACAAGGAGGCAATATGCATGACACCTACAATCCTCATTTTAGTAACCAAACGAGAATAAAAACTGTTAATTGACCTTCCTTCTTCATCTACCAACTACACACACTCTTTGATTTCAGCAACCCTTCAGCTTGTCATAGCCCATTACCTGAGAGGGCGACCAACACCTTCATCCTGAAAGGTCTCTGCTTGGTCTCCTCCTTACAAGCTATTGGTACCTACTTAGCACTCTAATCCCATCTTGAAAGGAAATTCCACTCATCTCAAAAGACAGCTGCATCAGGAACGTGGAGACAATTTTAGTCTACTGAGTTCCACTCTTAAGTGGTGCCTGAATATCTGCAGAACCATCTGTGGAGGAGGCTCCGCTTTTCTTTCCTCTTTCAAATAATTTCTTACTCTCTCCATGAGTTCATATGTGCAGGGCATGAGACTGAATGCAGTGGAGCAGGACTGGGTTCCATGAGGATTTGGAAGCTCCTTAATGGGATATGCTGTGTTCTCAGGATTGCTCCAGAACCCAACACTTCTTCCATTTGGTGATGGAAAGGCACTGTGCGTGCCCCAATCTTGGGCTTAGGTGCTCAAATACCACTCACTTCAAGATGGAATGCTCAGTTTCCATGCTAACCTAGGGACACAGGCTTCCAGCTGTAGATTCTAAGATGCAGAAACAGCCTTACAGCTTTCTCTAAAGATGAACCATAATCAGCAGAGTTTGGCAGGGATTTTCCCCCAAAATTTGAAGACCATCAATCTGAAATGCCCATAGGGGACTTCTAGAGCATCTCATATTTTATGCAGCCCAAATAAGAATGGTGAAAAAGCATGTGGGGAACATCAACAACCCTACATCTTCCACGTCCCTGATGGTGGCACTATTCTCAGCAGTTCTTTAAGAAAGATGTAACAGATTAATGTTCTATTCACTGGAAAGAGGTAAATGATAAATGTAAATATAATGATCCTCACAATACACTACTACATCTCCACCTATTGACTAAATTACTGAATTGAATAAATTAAACTATGACAATACTAAATGTCAGCAAGCTTGTGTAGAAAGTAGAACTCAGTTTAATTATGATTTCTAATCTCATCTGGATAAAATATATATAATTAGATCCTAGGATAACAGACCTTGACAAGACCCATGATCTCTCCACTGCATCCCAGAGCCACAGAGTCAATGTCGGTGTAAAGCATTCTGATCTGTTTTAATGAGAACCAGGGAAGGTCATGTGTGTTGCTCAGTCTAAGAGTAGGAGATGATAACATGAGATGTCCAGCACAGACATTGAGACACAAATAAATGAGATGACTTCTGCCTTCCATGGCTATTCTTGTATTCATGGATTCAATGAGTTGGGGGATGCTTCCTAAGGTTGCAGAGGGAATTATATTTAAGTCCAGGGATCCAATGGTCATCTCACCTGGAAACCCTCTCACTTCTAGGGAAATCCAAGGCTTCTCCACAAATCACGTACAGCACAGGTATGTCAGTGAATACACATGCCTCTTTGTAGTTTGGGGGATAGATTCCTCCCTGAACTCTGCTTTATCCCTTTTAAATGTTTTATTTATTTATTTATTTATTTATTTATTTATTTATTTATTTGAGATATGGAGAGAGGCTGAGACACAGACTGAGGGAAAAGCAGGCTTTCTCTGGGGAGCCTGAGGTAGGACTCACCCCCAGGACTCCATAATCCTGACCTGGGCTGAAGGCTGAAGCTCAAACATGGAACCACTCATGTGCCACAGAACTCAGTTTTCTTAGCGACCCCAAAAATGGGTGTTTTTAAAAATCCTCAGTATTATCTTGTTTGAAAGATGATGTGATATGTAAATTCATTTAGCCAACATATAGTATATCACTAAGTTCTCACCTCATCAGATGTCCTCCCTCATGCCCATCACCCAGTTACCACATATGATGTGACAAATACAGGGTGGTATACTATGGTATACTGTATGCTGGCAAGTTGAATTTAAATAAAGAAAAAATGGTTAAAATACTCCATCAGCCCTGCACATATCATGCAGACAACAACAGATTATTTCTCTTTGTTTTATACTGCATTTTACACTAATCGTTGGCCATTTTTGCCAGTCATCTTTAAAAATTCTCATCTCCTTAGACACTTTTCATTTAAAAATGTAAAAAGAAAAATATTTTTAACTTCTCTAAGATGGTGTTATTTTTATTTAGCCTTTTGTGGTGATAATGTGTCTTTTACTGGACATGAATTAAATCATTTTAGGGTCAATCATTTTAGCTTCAGACTGTAGGCCTGCCTGCCTTATTCCATCCTTTAGATATTTGGAACACCTGTATTTGATGCAAAAAGTAAATGCCTGTTTTTAAAGTTAAAAAGTAAAAAACAAAGATGTTGGGATAACTACCTTTTGTGTTACCTGGAAACTCTAAATATCACTCTGCCACTTATCACACAATATCATAATCTTATATCACTATTTCCCCTGATCCAGCACTTCTATGCACTCAAGAGCTCTTTTAATGTAGAAAGTCCATTGAGTATAATACAATCATTATATGATTTGCAGGAAGTGACAGTTGCCACCTGAGGACCATGCACACCATCTCATTCTTGTCTCCAGTGACACAGCAGCTTCATGTGGGACAACAGATGAGCTCCAAAAGATTTGAATAGCAGGACTATTATTAGCACCACCCTCTATCACCGTTCAGTGGATGTTGCTGCCAGTTGTAGGGTGTGGGCTGCTGGCAGTGTTCCTGATGCACATGATCCATTCAGTGATGGAAAGTCCTGCAAATGGACATATAACAGGAGCTCTCTGCTCAAACTGCAGCGTTATGGGGATTGGCATGAGGAAACCAAATACTGATGGCGATCAGAAGTGCAATATGAAATTGAATTCCTCCACCATGGCAGTTTCTCTAACCGTCTACCTCCTTCTCTGTGTTAGAAAAACCAGTTATATTTCTCCTCCAAAAGGAACAGTTTTTTTGAGGAAGAGGTTATATAGTGTGTATGGTCTGGCACCTCAGAGAGTGTCTATAGTGTGTGCTGCATGCACTGGGCTCTTCTGTGTTGGCATCTCTTTGCATCAGGTCATACCTACAGAGGCTCTTCCTGTCTGCAGTGGGCAGTGTGTGGTCCTTGACCAGGAAGGGATGAGTTTTAACTGGGTGTGGTCTGCTCTGCTTGATAAATGACACCTGGTACCACCTCCACTAGACCTGAGGCCTTGCAGAATTCTCTGGTCAGGATATGTGGGTGGACAGGGGTGCAGCCACTCCAGGAAACAGTATTGAGGTTACTCAGAAAGTTAAAAACAGAGCCTTAGCATGAACCAGCAAACAAAGACCTAAAAATTCACACAAAAAATACAGAAAATCTGGTTTACAAGGAACCTCAAACACCTATGTTTATAGATTCATTATTTTCAAAAGAAAAAATATGAAAACAGCGCAAGTGTACATTGTCAGATGAATAAAGAAGATAATAAAGCTCCTTTCTCTTCAAACGTCATCATGTAGGGACATGGTAAACAGTTTGTTAAGCTTGGGGAAACACAGAAGAGTCCTCGATTTCTGAATACACAATCATAGTGCCTGTAACCAAGTTCCCAAGGACAAGCTCCAGGATCAATATAACTGATATTTTCATGGCAATATATGTGAGTGTACAAGTTCAATGATCTCCATGCCATAGATGAGGACATGGCTCTACAGCACATCCTTTTTTGGTCACATTGTAAGGAATTAATCATTTTAATAATCATTCCACTCTTGTATCTTTATTTAGAATTCCCAGTCATATGGACGAAGAGAGGAGGTGTAAATGCCCCTGTCGTGGTGGAATCCACAGCATATCCATCAGCTCTGTGAGTCTCTGTCAAGGTTTCTATTTGTTTCCATTTTTGTGTGACCGAGAGACCTGGTATCCACACATCACTCAATTGGCACTTCTGGAAATTCCAGAAACCTACAAATCTCATGTCCAGTTCTTTCCTGGAAGTGGCTCAGGGAGGATCCATGTCCCATGGTGAGGAGCACAGCCAAGACACTGGGGCTCACTTCAAACTGCTGTGTGGTCTCAGACACTTACACAAGCTCTCTTCTGCAGTGAATAGTTATACACCTGTAAATGGTGGTAAATTGTTATGTTCATAACCTATCTTGAATGCAGATATGTGGAATAATGGAAGATAATTGATGATAAGTAATCAGGCAGCAAATGAGGTTGGAGAAAGCACAATTTACTGACACATATCCTGTCTGCAAAACTCTGCCATGATCCACACATGTGTTCTGAGCAACTAGTATCATAAGGATGCTAACTGATAAATTTGATATGTAGTCAGAGGACATGCAAATAGCGCCCTACCTCTACTAGTAAACCAGCCCAGCCATAACCCTTAGCTGGGAGAGAAGGCCCAGCCCCAGGAACCTTAGGTGACCCCTTTCAGGGATTGGGACAGAACACAGAAAACTCACCATGCAGTCTGTGCTCAGGTGGGTTTTCCTTGTCACTATTTTAGATGGTGACATTGCATTAATTTGGCAGCTATAATAAAATTTTTTATACAGTTGTATGATTTGCCCTGGTACTATAATATTGAGTAATCTATAGCTCTTATTGAAATTTCACCAGTTTTCCAAATATTTTTTTCCTGTCCCAGAATCCAAACTAGGATCCCAAACTGCATTTAGTTGCTGTTTTATTTGTTTCTGCTAACCTATGGCAGCTATTTAAGTCTTTCTTTGTCCTTCATGACCTTGAGACATTTGATGAGTATTGGTCAGTTGCTCTGAAGAATGCCTCTCACTTTGGGTATATGTGATCCTTTTGGCATGATTAGATTAAGGTTTTGTATTTCTTGGCGATATCACAGCCAAAATGTGGAACTTCGGTGTCCATCAAAAGATGAATGGATAAGGAAGATATGGTATATGAATACAATGGAATATTACTCAGCCATTAAAATGACAAATATGGGGATCTCTGGGTGGCTCAGCAGTTTGGCGCCTATCTTTGGCCTAGGGCGTGATCCTGGAGTCCCAGGATTAGTCCAATGTCGGGCTCTTCACATGGAGCCTGCTTCTCTCTCCTCCTGTGTCTCTGCCTCTCTCTCTCTCTATCATAAATAAATAAATATTTTTTTTTAAATTTTTTTTTATTTATTTATGATAGAGAGAGAGAGAGAGAGAGAGAGGCGGAGACACAGGCAGAGGGAGAAGCAGGCTCCATGCACCGGGAGCCCGACATGGGATTCGATCCCGGGTCTCCAGGATCGCGCCCTGGGCCAAAGGCAGGCGCCAAACCGCTGCGCCACCCAGGGATCCCAATAAATATTTTTTTAAGAAAATTTTTAAAAAGTGACAAATGCCCACCATTTGCTTCGACGTGGATGGAACTGGAGGGTATTATGCTGAGTGAAATAAGTCAATTGGGGAAGGACAAACATTATATGGTCTCATTCATTTGGGAGATATAAAAAATACTGAAAGGGAATAAAGGGGAAAGGAAAGAAAATGAGTGGGAAATATCAGAGATGGAGACAGAACATGAGAGACTCCTAGCTCCAGGAAACGAACAAGGCATGGTGGAAGGGGAGGAGGGCGGGGGTGGGGGTGAATGGGTGACGGGCACTGAAGGGGGCACTTGATGGGATGAGCACTGGGTGTTATTCTGTATGTTGGCAAATTGAACACTAATAAATATAAATTTATTATTTAAAAAAACAGAATCAAAACTAACAAAAATATATATAAATAAAATAAAGTAAAATAAAATAAAATAAATAAAATAATTGGCTGAAGCAGAATATTTATGTAATCTCAGAGCATCTCTCCAAATATAGTTATTGGTTACAAAGGGAAGAATAGTAAATGTACAGTGGAAAGACCCAACACACATTACCTTGATCAAGAATATCCTGAGAGAAAAAAAAATCATGTATACCCTGATATGATACATTGTCAAGAACACAATGTCACTTCTGTGATATTGCCAAGACAGAGATTCTTACAGTTGCTTACTATTTTCCCTAAATGCCAGTTAATTGCAAATATCTCCATGTACATTAACTAAGCATTTCCCTGATCCGCACTTGCAATCATTGTGCATTACAGGACCACTCAGCTCAGGGAGAAATTTGGTAGAAGCAGCATAAACTCCATGTTGGACATGAGGCTGCAAATGCATCAAATATCTAAAGCAAACGAAGACCTACCCCTAATGGGGTCAATATCATGATCCACACACACAGGATCCATGTCAGTGACAGCCTGGGAAGGAAGCAGGATTCACACCAGGAGGTTCTGTGGATGTGGAGTCTGAGCATCAACACACACACACACACACACACACGAGTATTAAAATGTTTTCAGCTTCATCATTGTTTCAATTAAGAGCAGGCAGGTCTCTCAGCAATCAGATATGTTTGGATGGAGCCAGGGAAAGACACTGGCTCAGGGTGTGTGTTGAGGGAAAGTGGTGATGATGAGGTCTTGATCCAGGAGGGGATTATATGGAGTCAGTTTCCTACCAGTATCTGGGAGACAGAACTCAAGGGCGCTTGCTGGATTTCCCATTGGTGGGGCAGGAGTAGAAGAGGGAGGATTGGAGATCAAGGAGACAGCAGGTAATACTCAAAAATATGGTGTGATGACAAATTCCACTAAACAATTATGAAAACTGAGAGAACAAAAGTGGAGGAGGACCTTCCACCTGCAGGGAATAACTCATGAATCCTTCAGATGCTCTTATCAGCTCACTGTTGAGTCCTCTAACAGCCACATGTTGGAACCTAATGTCCATGTGATGGGAGGAGGAGATGGGGCCTCAGGGGACCACTTAGGTCAGGAGATGCAGCCTCATTATGGGATCAGGGCCCTTATACACCAGGACTGGGAATGCTTCCTGCCCTCTGGCCCCATGTGAGGCCATCTGTCTGGGTGTATGTCATACAATTGTTATTAATATTGCAGTAGAAATGGTTGAGTTTTGTGTTCCATGAAAATCACCTCACTGATGGGTGACAAAGAGAGAAAACACTTATCACCATGTGACATGGGCTTCAGGCAGGAGTTCAGGCAACCTCCCCAAGGACAAGAAATGCAGGAATATAATTGTAATGAGTTATATGTCTCCCTACAGTCGATGTGCTTGCATTTTGGATGGGACGGGCTGCTGGCAGTCTCTGTGATGCACACGACCCATTCAAGGATGGAAACTGCTGGATCTGGAGGCAGAAAAGAAGTCTTGTCTCATTTGGCAGGGTCAAAGGGACTGACTTGAGAAAACCAAATTGAGCTGGTTCCAGGCAGCAAACTGGAATTGAATTCCTTAGTCTTGGATTTTTATCTAAGTCTTTATCTTCCTCTGTGTGTACAAATGCCAGTTATACATCCCGCTACAACTATAACAGTTTTATGAAGAAGAGGTCACATAGGGTGCTGGGTCTGGGTCTTCAGAGAGTGTCTGTGGTGTGTGCTGCGTGCACTGTGCTGTACTGTTTTGGTGCCTCTTTCCTTCAGGTCTGGCATCTATGCATGCTCTCCCTGCCTGCAGGGGACAGTGTGGGGTCCTTGGGAAGAATGTGATGAGTTTTAACTGGGTGTGCTCTGCTCAGCTCGTTAAATGAGCCATGAAACCACCTCCACTAGAACCGGGGCCCTGCAGAATTCTCTGATCAGGAGATGTGGGTGGGCAGGGGTGCAGCCGCTCAGAGAAACCGTATGGTGTTGCATCAAATAGGTAAATGTAGACCTCCCCTGTGATCCAGCAACTTCCCTACTGGGTATTTACACTAAGATTACACAAGTGCTGATTCAAAGGGATACACGCACCTCGATGTTTACAGCAGCATTATCTACATTAGCCAAACTATGGAAACAATCCCAGTATCTGTCAACTGATGAATGGATAAAGAACATGTGAGATAGATAGATAGAGTTAGATACATAGGGATTTTACTAATCAATGCAGTGGAATTAAATCTAACAATTTAGAAGTATGAGGATGGAGGTAGTATGCATAATGCTAATTGACATGCCAGTGAGAAAAAGAAAATACTGTATACTTTCAGTCATAGTTTGAATTTAAGAAACAGAACAAATGAGCAAAGAGATTGATGCATAGCTCAGGAAATAGTCCCTTCAATACAGAGATAAGACTGATAGTTACCAGGTGGGAGGAGAGTGGGGGATGGATGACCTGTCAGATGGGGCTTAGGGAGTGCACTTGTCCTGATGAACACTGGATGATGTATGGAAGTGTTCAATCAGCATGTTGGATCATGAAACGGATGTTACACTGGAAGTAACCTGTACTGCAAGTCATTTTTTTGAATGTTCATAGCAGCTTTATTTGTAACAGCTGAAACTCAGAATCAGCCCAGATATCCTTCAGCCAATGAATGGTTAAACCAACAGTTTACATCTACATCATGGGATACAACTCAGCTATGAAAAGAAACAAATTATTGATACACACAACAACTTGGATGAACCAAGAGGGAATTATGCTGAATGAAAAAAATGCAATCCATAAGGTACATTGTGTATGATTCCAATTTTATAACATTTTTGACATGAAAACTTTATAAAGATTAATGGTTTCCAACAGTTAGAGAAGTGACTGGTATTGTGGTGACTGACTATAAAAGGATTGCATGTGGGATACTTTCTATAAAACAGTTCTACGGCTTAGTTGTGGTGCTGATTACACAAATATCAAATATATACACATGTGTATAATTGAATAATACTTAATTACCACACATGTGTACACACACAGCTGTGTTTACTGCAATTCAAATAAAAATTTTAAAAAGAACTACTACTGGAAATTTTATTCATTGTCCTATGTTTCATGCATAATTCAGGCAGTTTTTTTCTATTAAGCAAAGCTGATAGTATTCAGGGATTTACTAATTACCACTTATGTGAAAATGAAATTTAATAATCTATAAAAAATGGAAATTCTGGACTTTATAATCTAACAATTGGTGTAGTGAAAAGTAGGATAAAATTAGATTATTGTGCAGCCAGGGTAGCTCAGCAGATTAGCAACCCCTTCAGCCCAGGGTGTGATCCTGGAGACCTGGGATCGAGTCCCACATCAGGTTCCCTGCATGGAGCCTGCTTCTCCCTCTGCCTGTGTCTCTGCCTCTGTGTTTGTGTGTGTGTGTGTGTGTGTGATGAATAAATAAATAAATTCTTTTTTAAAAAATGTTGATTATTAAGTCTTCTTTTAGCCCAGCTCCTCGCTGGGGCCCCTCCACATTGGATGCTGTTTTATTTATTTTTTCCCATCTTCCTCCCTTGGTAGAAGCATGAGCTCTTCTCAGTGTAGCATTCCAGCTCTTCTCTCTTTAAATCTCAGGCCGAATTTTAGGTGTTCAGGAGGATTTGAAAGTGATCTAGGTAATTTGGTGGGAACAGGTGACTAAGAGACCCTACTCTTCTGCCATCTTGCCCCTCAGAATCTTGTATGACCTGGGAGTAGATGACTTATTCTTAAATTTTTGCTCTGGAATATGCTTGTGCTTTTACTCCTGCCTAATTATCCTGATGTTATTTGCTTCCTACATGAGGGATGAAGAGGATATACCTTGAAAACATTAGCATATTATCTGTATCTTTACTCAACTCAAGTATATCAATAACCATGGGAGCTCTTGCAAAGGCCAGATGATATGCGACCAGCGGTAGGACTCTGGTTGGTTCCTGAGCCTCTGAGCCTGGAAGGGCTGACCCACATATCAGGTGTTGTGGAATCAATGAGGTTCTGTTGTAGGTGCTTCAGGGTGACAATTTCCAGTACATATGCCTAACAGTACTGTGCTTTACACCTCAAGAATTTTAAGATTCACTCTGTGTACTATTTCTAAAATAAATATAAAGCGGTTTAACTGACAGAAAATCTACCGTATATTTATAAATGTCTTTTTAAAGTTTTCAGAATAATTTTATGATCATTCTACTTTCAGGAATAACGAGAATTTTGCCTCAAAGGACGTAGCCAAAGGAATCTAATTAAATAAGTCTCTCTTTTTGCATTTTATAATTTTATTAATAACAGATAAAGGACATTGGTTAACTAAACTATAGGGACTATCAGTGTGGTGTCCCATGGGCTAGACATCGATCCAAAGCTGCCCATCCTAGATCATCTGTGCCCACACCTCACGGGCAGCTGATCCAGGCATGGTCTCCCACAACCTGCCTGCTTGGGGTCATACTGAACTCCTGGACCAGACTGGTTCACACAGGCTGCTGCTGGATCTGCAGAAGTCACAGACAAGTGTCAGCTGGCATTCCCATTCACCTCCCTTTCCTCTGTTGGAAACAATACTGAGCTTGGGGATGCCTGTTTACCAGGAGTGTACCCTGGTCTTCACCCCCTGACACCACGGATGCATCCCAGCACTGGCTCCTAGGGAGAATTATCAGACCAATGGCAATCTCATTAGTGATTCACACTGAGAATGGTGGGGAACAAGTGTGGAAACCATATCAGGTCTTATCTTTAAGGGAAGAGGACATTCACTTTCACTATCAGAACACAGATCAGAGGTTTATACCAGGGACAAGATCCCAGGAATGAGTCCTTCCAGGATAAGCAGGGCCCCTGAACTTACTGAGAGAGGCTACATTTCCATCCAATAGAACCTATGGCAATGAAACACTTGGAGAGAAACAACTTAGAGGCTCGATGGCTCCACAAAAATATCAGGGACCTAATGATTGCTGGTAAGAGACACGCTGTGGACACCCCTGCGTCTAATCACATTCACACTGAGGATGGTCATGGGTTCTGGCAGACATCCCAGAGCTATGTTTTTAGGTATAGCTCCCTCCTCCACTGACAAGTGTCCTGCATCATCCCATCAGGCCTGCAGAGAACCAGGTGCACACCAGATTCAGGCGCAATGACAAATTTAGGGACCTTTTTTTGTTTATATGGCAAAGTCTCTCTCTGACTCATGGAGTTTTCCATCCATCCATGTACACGTATCTGAGTTCAGTTAGACACACAAAACCAGAAAGAGACCTGGAGTTTATAAAGGAAAGTGGCTTCACCTGGTTATGAGGTTTCCCTGCCCAATTCACAGATTGAAGCCACTCATGGATGTTGAGTCCTCAGTCCCCCGCATCTGGATACATGAGATGGACAGAAGGTGAATGTCACTCAATCCTCCAATGTCCAGATCGAAACTTGCCATCATGGTGATAATATCAAGATCTCTGAAATTATCAACCATGACAATCCGTTGGGCCACAAAGTTATCAACCAAAGATTCAACAATGACCTAGATAAATACAGCCCATACTCAGACATGCAAATGTTCACCTTATTCTCACATGGCATTCACAGTGACACACATTGGCATCACCCTAAATGGCAACCCATAACAGTAATGACCCAAGGCCAAATTTTACCTACATATAATTTATATCGCCCCAAATCTAATCATCTAACTCATGTATCATGATATTTGGGTTCCTTCTTCTGGTGTAAATTCTTTTCTAGGAGGTGATAGATCTATGAATCTAACAGACACACACACAAACTGGAAACAGGGCTGCCCCGGTGGCCCAGTGGTTTAGCGTCGCCTTCAGGCGGGGTGATCCTGGAGTCCCCAGATAGAGTCCCAAATGGGCTCCCTGCATGGAGCCTGCTTCTCCCTCTGCCTGTGTCTCTGTCTCTCTCTCTCTCTCTATCATGAATAAATAAATAAAATCTTATAAAAACACTGGAAAAAAACAAACAAAATGCAAAAGCAAACAAAAAATAAATTAAAAAAATAAAATAAAACACAGATCACCTCCTTATGAACACAATTCCCCACAAACATAAAAATGTTCTCATTCATTTGGGGAATATAAATAATAGTGAAAGGGAAAATAAGGGAAGGGAGAAGAAATGTGTGGGAAATATCAGAAAGGGAGACAGAACGTAAAGACTGCTAACTCTGGGAAACGAACTAGGGGTGGTAGAAGGGGAGGAGGGCGGGGGGTGGGAGTGAATGGGTGACGGGCACTGGGTGTTATTCTGTATGTTAGTAAATTGAACACCAATAAAAAAATAAATTAAAAAAAAAAAAAAAAAAAAAAAAAAAAAAAAAAAAACAGGTGCTGACATTCTTGTTCCAGAGGAGGTAAAATATAAGTTCAAAAGGCATCGCCAACACTAAGCAATGAACATCCATTTGGGCAACATTCCATTAGGATCAAGGCTTCAGAATGTTCTGAATCTCAGACTCCAACTACTGTGCTGTTTTGTTTTTTTTTAAATCTGGTTCAACCCTTCCTTTTCCTTGAAGTTGGTACATGTTTGAGGCAGAGCACTTTATCTGCCTGTTTCAGTATAATTTTTGAGTCCTGAAAGCGTCTTTCATTTTCTTCTCACTTTTATCAAAGAAAAAATGCTTCTGTCTCTTAAATGTGCTAAGGAATACTTGATACAAGATTCCTGGACACCTCTGAATACAGTAAGGGTAGCTGGATATTTGTAGGCCAGGAGCAGAGTGAGGAGGCAAAGATGGGAAATAAGTAAGGGGAGACATTCTCTGAACAGGAGGCTCCATGGTGCTCATGCTGCAAAGTTCTCTATGTTGATTGTGGATACAGGAGAAGGGAGGAAAACAGGTCCGTGAATGTCTGCTGGGATCCTGGGATCCAGCATGTGCACTTGGACCATCAGAGGACACTCACCCTCACCAGAGAACACAAGATCTAGGGATTTCTTAATCCAGGGAAGGAGGTCAGTTGAACAGTCGTCTCCTCTTAGGGTCTTAGCATCATGCTCTGAAAACTTCTTCCATGACATAAACACTGTGAAGAGATTCTAAAGGTGATAAGGTTCCTCTTACACTGCTGGTGGGAGTGACATTGGTGTAGACACTGTGAAAACAGTATAGATATTCCTACTACAGTTAAATATAGAACTACTGTATGAGCAAATAGTTGTGGTATAGTGTATTTACCCCCAAAAAATAAAGCATTAATTCAAAGAGAAATTTGCATCCCTTTATTTATAGGAACTTTTTGTGCTATAGGCAAATGAGGTAAGCATTCCAACTGTCCATTACTGATGAAAGGATGCAGAAATGCGGATATACACAAAGAAGAATGAATCCTTGCAATTTGCAGCAGAGTGTGGAACTAGTGCGTGTAATGTTAACTAAGTCACAGCAAGACAAATACCGTATGACTCACTCATATGCAAAATTCAATTAAAAAACACAAATTAGCCAAGAGGTAAAATATATTGAGACAAACCAGTTTCATCAAGATGGAAACATATTGTTGGTTATTAAAGGGGGGGTGGGAGGTCCCGAGTGACATAGCAGATCAGGATAAGGGAGAACACTGGTCCTAAGGAGCCATGGGGGATGGATAGAAGTGTCATCACTATATTGTACACTCAATATCACATGGCGTGTTATCTACACGGGGGAACATGGTAGATGGATTGGGATTGCATTGATGTGTAGACTGCTCTGGGTAGCAAAGGCATCTTAAAAATATTTATTCTTCCATTTTATGGGCATGGAATTTTTTCCCTTTCTTTGCGTCTTCTTCAGTTACTTTGCTGAGCATTCTACACTATTTATTGATAAGCCTATGTGTTTTCCATTGCGCATTCACTCTTGATTCTGGAGGATTAGTTGATCATAGAGTTGATTGTCCATTTCTGGCTTCTCTATTCTGTTCCATTCATCTATGTGTTGTTTTGTGCAGGTACCAGGTTGTATTGATGATAACGACTAAGTAATACAGCTTGACCACCAACATTGTGATGCCCCCTCCTGTCGTTCTTCGAATTTTTCAACACTTTTCTACTTATACAGTGTTTCAAGAAGTAAACTGAGGAAAACACAACGAGATAGAAAACTATTGCATGCTTATGTATTAGAAGAATAACTATTGTTGGGACACCTGGGTTGCTCAGTGATTGTCTTCCTTTGGCTCTCATCAAACTCAAGGTCCTTGGATGGATTCCACAATGGGCTCCCTGTAGGGATCCTGCTTCTCCCTCTGACTATGTCTCTGCATCACTCTAGGTGTCTCTCATGAATAAGAAAGTTATGAAATAATTTTAAAAACAAGAATGTTTTAAAAATATATGCTACCCAGAACATTCTATGCAGTCAGTGCAATCCTTATCAAAACATCACAGACTTTCTTTACAGAGTTGAGACAGACATTACTAACTTCTGTAGGCACAGGCAAAGATACTAGTGACACATGAATCCAACGCTGATACTCTGGCATTTTCAGACTGCATTTGTTGTATAAAGAACCGTTTAGGCTCCCTCAGCCAGTTAAATAAATATTTGGTGGGATTCACACTTTCTCCGTTTCAAGAGAGGAAAACCTGCCTCCAAATCATGGTAACAGGGCTCAGAAGGCTCTGCAAACAACCCTTGTCATCCGCTCACTCATTCACTAACCCAAACCCAAATCCTGGCCTTAAATATCTACAAACGGAACATCATATTTTCTAAGAACAGAAGTGCTGCCTGCTGTAGTCATGGTCCAGGTGTCGTATTTTACATAGCTCATGCACGTGGAAAATGAAATGCATCTCCCCTTAGTTGTCTTATGTCTACTTAGCTATTAGATGAGGCAATGAATTCAGAAGAAAAGCAGAGCAATTTTTCTGCTCCAACAAGGTGAAGATCTACCCAGGGAAAGTAGGCAATAAAAAATTAATCAGTAGAGAGGAAGAAATATTATTCATTTCCATATGACATGATCTGCTACAGGGGCAATGCCTACAAACTCTACAAATTCTAAGAATCGGTTAAGGATTTCAGGGAAAATTCAGGATATAAAATAAATACAGCTATGATTCCACACACTAACAAAAACTATCTATATAAAATTAACAAAAATATCACTTTAACTTGCATCAAAAATAAAAATTTAGAAATAAAATAAAAAAATTATTTAGAAATATTTTCTAAATTTTATTTAGAAATAAATTTGAATAAAAGATAAAATACTATACTAAAAATGGCCTATTTTGATGAAAGACTTTTTAGAAAGCAAACAGAAATGAAAAGATTACACCACTCACAGATGAGAACTTGATATTTCCTGAGTGACATCATCACAAAATGATCTGCAAAGGTAATGCAATCCTTGCTATAAACTCGTTAGAATCGAATTGTAGTCAAGAGCTGAAGATATAGTTAGAGGACATACAAATATGGACCTCCCTCCACTAATTAAAGCAAGCCAGCCCCGACCTCGAGCTGGGAGAGTAGACCAAGCCCCAGTATCCTCAGGTGACCATATTCAGTGATCAGGACGGAACACAGACAACTCACCATGGAGTCCGTGCTTGCCTGGGTTTTCCTAATCGCTATTTTAAAAGGTAATTCATGAAGTATAAGAGACCTTTAGTATGTGAATGGAGGTGAATGAGAGAAACAGAAGATGTGGGATAATTTTCTGACCAGGATGCCTTGTGTCTGCAGGTGTCCAGGGTGAAGTGCAGCTGGTGGAGTCTGGGGGAGACCTGGTGAAGCCTGGGGGGTCCCTGAGACTGTCCTGTGTGGCCTCTGGATTCACCTTCAGTATCTACTACATGCACTGGGTCCACCAGGCTCCAGGGAAGGGGCTGCAGTGGTTCGCATGAATTAGGAGTGATGGAAGTAGCACATACTACACTGATGCTGTGAAGGGCCGATTCACCATCTCCAGAGACAATTCCAAGAACACTCTGTATCTGCAGATGACCAGCCTGAGAGCCGAGGACACGGCCCTATATTACTGTGCGATGGACACAGTGACAGGACCTCAGTGTGAGCCCAGACACAAACCTCCCTGTAGAAGGGGATCGGGACCACCAGGGGGCGCACACTACTCAACACTTCTGAATTGAAGGCCCAGGAGCAGGTGCAGATTGAGGTTATCAGCAGATTTCCTGTCAGGGTCTGGGCTTCCTCTCCAAGGAGTAGTTTTCCCTAAGGAGTCTCTCTGGACATAGGATTTTGTGTTAAAGTATTCATTCTCTGTCTTAGAAACTTGGGAAATCAACTCTAGCATCTGTATACTTTTGTTTTTTTTTAATTTTTATTTATTCATGATAGGCACACAGTGAAAGAGAGAGGCAGAGACACAGGCAGAGGGAGAAGCAGGCTCCATGCACCGGGAGCCCGACGTGGGATTCGATCCCGGATCTCCAGGATCGCGCCCTGGGCCAAAGGCAGGCGCCAAACCGTTGCGCCACCCAGGGATCCCACATCTGCATACTTTTGTAAACAACTCTACTACTTTCACTTCTTGAACTTAAATTTCCCTGACCTGGACTATAGATCAATTACAAATACCTCCATACTCATCAACTGAACATTTTCCTGAATCACAACAGCACTCCCTGTGCACCAGGGAGGAAGACACAAAGAGATGGAAAAATATTCCATGCTCATGGATTGGAAGATTTAGTATTGTGAAAATGTCAATGTTACGCAGGGCAGTTTACACAGTCAATGCAATCCCTATCAAATACCATGGACTTTTTTGAGACAGGTGGTACAAATCATCTTAAGATTTGTGTGGAATCAGAAAAGACTCCAAAAACCCAGGGGAATACTGAAAAAGAAAACCAGAGCCAGGGCTTCACAATGTCGGATTTCACGTGGCACTACAAATCTGTGATCCTGAATACAGTGCGTTACTGGCACAAAAACAGACACATAGATCAATGGAACAGAATAGAAGACCCAGAAATGGGCCTTCAACTCCATGGTCAACTCTTATCTGACAAAGCAGGTAAGACTCTCCAGTGGAAAAATGACAGTGTCTTCAATAAATGGTACTGGGAAAATTGGACAGCCACGTGCAGAAGAATGAAACTAGACCATTCTCTTACACCGTACACAAAGATAAAATCAAAATGTGAGACAAGATTCCATCAAAATTGTAGATGAGAACACATGAAATACCCTTTTTGAACTTGGCCACAGCAACTTCTTGCAAGATACATCCATGAGGGCAAAGGAAACAAAAGCAAAAATGAATTATTGGAACTTCTTCAAGATAAATAACTTCTGCACAGCAAAAGAAACAGTCAACAGAAGGCAAGATGATATTATCAAATAACATATAAGGCAAAGGGCTTGTATCCAACATGTGTAAGTAATTTATCAAACCCAACACCCAAGAAACAAGGAATCCTGTTAAGAAATGGGGAGAAAACATGAACAGGAATTTCTCCAAATAAGACCTACATATGGCCAACAAGTCCATGAAAAAATTCTCCACATCACTTTCTGTCAGAGAAAAGCACATCCAAACACAATCAGTTGCTACTTTACACAAGAGAATGGCAAAAAATAATAAAAAATAAAACAACAATGTTTGAGAGGATGTAGAGGAAGAGAAAGCCTCTTTCACTGTTGGTGGGAATATGAACTGGTACAGCCACTCTGGAAAACAGTGTGGAGGTTCCTAAAGGGTTAAAAATAGATCTGTCCTACGACCCAGGAATTGCACTGCTGGGGATTTACCCCAAAGATACTGATGCAGTGAAATGGCAGGATACCTGCACCCCAATGTTTATAGCAGCAGTATGCACAATAGCCAAATTCTGGGAGAAGCCATGATGTCCTTTGAGAGACAAATTGATAAAAATGATATGGTTTATATATACAAAGGGATATTTCTAAGTCATTAGAAAGGATCAATAGCTACCATTTGTATCAACGTGTTTGGAACTACACAGTATTAAGTCAATGAAATAAGTCAGTCCCAGAAGGACAATCCTCATACTTTCTCTCATACAACAAAAGGGAACATAAGGGAAGGAGGTAAAATGAGAGGGGATAAATCAGAGAGGAAGACAAAACATGAGAGTCTCCTATCCCTGGGAGTCAGACAAAGGGCTGGGGAAGAGAGGTGGGTGGTGGGACTTGGTACCTGGGTGATGGGCACTACGGAGGGCACGTGATGAGATGAGCACTTGGTGTTACTCTATGTTGGGAAATTGAGCTTAAATAAATATTGAATAAATACATGAAAAACAAACTATTAAAGAGAGAGAACATTATGAGCAATAACATGCCAACAAATTCAACAATCAGAGAAAAAAATGAATGCCTTCAGGTAAATGTAGAAACAACCCAGTTGGAAACAGGAATGAATAGAAAATATGTAAAGGCTCCAAACCAAGGAATGAAAATCAAACATATTTAAAAGTCTTCTGACAATCAAAAGTCCTGGGATAGATGGCTACCCCTGGGAATGAAGAAGTATTGAAATAGAATTAATACCTACCCTGAAAATTTTCCAAAAAATAGAAATTAAAGGAAACTTCCAAGCTCATTTTCAGAGGGTAGCAGTGCCTTGACCTCAAAAGCAGACAAAGATCCAACCTAAAAGGAGAATTACAGACTAATATCCTTGATGGATATGGATGCAAAATGTCGCCAAGATCCTAAACCAACATGATCCACCAATACGTTAATAGGATAATTCGCCATGACAAAATGGGCCTAATTTCTTGTCTGTAGGGGTGGATCAGCATCTGCAAATCCAACAATGGGATTTGGATCATTAATAAAACAAAGGATAAGGACCATTTTATAATCTCAACTCATGCCCAGAAAGCTTTTGGCAAGAGCGCTTGTATATTCATGTTAAACATTTCTTGCTGTGTAGCACAGGGGAACATATTCAACAAAGAAGCCATCTACAGAAGACACTTGGAGAATGTCTTCCTCAACAGGGAAAAGTTGAGAGCTTTTCCCCTAAGATCAGGAACAGGACAGGGATACCCTCCGTCACCACTGTTCTTCACCATTGTGGTAGAAGGCCTAGCCTTGTCAATCAGACAGCAAACAGAAGGAAATGTCCTCCAACTCAGCAAAGAAAAAAATCAAACTTTCACTCTTCACAGGTAAGTTATTTTAAGTTCAAATCCCAAAGATTCCTTAGAAAAAAAATTCTAGTACTGACACCGGAGTTCAGCAAGATTGGAGCATGTAAAATGAATAGAAGGAAGTCAATGGTTTTCTATATAGTGCAAATGAAATATAAAAAAGAAAAACAAGGACTGGATGCAATTTATAATTGCACCAGAAATCATCAGATAATGAGGGAAAATCCTAACCAAAGAGGGATAGATGTATAGTCTAAACATTACAGAACACTTATGAAAGACAGTATGGAAGACGCAAGTAGATAGAAAATATTTATTCTCATAGATTAGAAGAATAAATATTGAAAAAATAACTATGCTACCAAGAGCAAGTTATCCCTTCAAAGCCAGGTTGATGAAATATCACCAGCATTTGTTGCAGAGCTTGAGGAAACGATCTAAAAACCTTTAGAAATCCACGAAGACCTCCACTAACAAAAGCAATCCTGAAAAAGTAAAGCAAAGCTGGAGACATCGTGATTCTGGTTGCAAGGTAAATTATGACGTTGTGATCACTAGAATAGTATGGCCCTGAAAAAAATACAGACTTATAGATAAATAGAAAACTCTAAGAACCCAGAAATGGACCCAGAATAATATGGGCAAAAAATCTTGACAAAGCAGGAAAGAATATCCAATGGAATAAAAGAAAATCTCTTCAATAAATGCCATTGGCAATATTGGAGAGCCACATGCAGAAGAATGAAAGTGGACACGTTTTACATCATTCACAAAAATGGACTCAAAGTTGATGAAAGACCTAAATGTGAGTCAGGAAACCATCAGAATCCTCAGGAGAACACAGGCAGCACCTTTTCTACCTCAGCTGCAACCACTTCTAGACGTTTCTCCAGAGGCAAGGGAAAACAAAGGAAAATGAACTATGGCGACTTCATCAAGGAAAGAGCATTTTCACAGGAAAGGAATCATTCAAAGTAACTAAAAGGCCACCTAGAGAATGCGAGAAGACATTTGGAAATGTCTTATCAGATTAAAGGCTCGAATCCAAATCTAAAATGAACTTATCAATCTCAACACACACCAAAGATATATATCTCCAATCAGAATTGGGCAGAAGTTGTGAACAGACTTCCTGTCCTTCGTGAGGTCCCGCACCACACCATATATTAGGCAGCTGATCCACATGCAAAAAGAAATTGATTTGCTCTCCTAGATCTGCTATATATCAGACAAAATATTAAAGAATCTGACAAATAACAGGGAAAATATTTATGCACCTAAATCTAAGATTCCCCTTGAAATTAGGCAATAATAAAATAAAAGATATTAAAATCAGTCAACAGGAAGTTAAATAATTTGTTTGCATATACATAGTCAAAGAGGAAAATTATTTCAAACACCAATTACAAGTAACTAATGAGCTCAAAGAAAATTCAGGATATAAAATCAACATAGACAATAAAGTTAAATCCTGCACACTAACAACAAATTTCCTGTATCAAATTTACAAAACAATCACCTTTATACTGGTACCAAAAATAAATATTTATGATTAAACTTCATTAAGCAGAGAAAATACTGTTTAAAAATGAGCTTTTCTAATGAAAGACATTTAAAAAGGAACAGAAATGCAAAGATAAATACGTTGATGTATTAGAACATCATAAATCCACAGTGAAACCAAAAAAACTGATTTGGGGTTGTGAAGCAATCTTTGTATATAAATTATTAAGAATTGAATCTAAGTTGGTAGGTGAGTATATAGTCCGGGACATGCAAATAGGGCCCTCCCTCCACTGATTAAACAAGCCCAGCCCCGACTCTGCAGCTGGGAGAGGAGCTCCAGCCCCAGGATCTCCAGGTGACCCCATTCAGTGCTCAGGGCACAACACAGACAAACCACCATGGAGTCTGCTCTGCTGGGTTTTCCTTGTCGCTATTTTAAAAGGTAATTCATGGAGAACCAGATACCCTGAGTTGGTGTGTGGAGGTGAATGAGAGAAGCAGGATGTGGGACAGTTTCCTGACCAGGATGTCTTGTGTCTGCAGGTGTCCAGGGTGAGGTGCAGCTGGAGGAGTCTGGGGGAGACCTGGTGAAGCCTGGGGTTCCCTAAGACTGTCCTGTGTGGCCTCCGGATTCACTTTCAGTAGCTATGCCATGCACTGGGTCCGCCAGGCTCCAGGGAAGGGGCTGCAGTGGGTCGCAGTTATTAGCAGGGATGGAAGTAGCACAAACTACGCAGACGCTGTGAAGGGCCGATTCACCATCTCCAGAGACAACGCCAAGAACATGCTGTATCTACAGATGAACAGCCTGAGAGCTGAGGACACGGCCATGTATTACTGTGCGAAGGACACAGTGAGTCGACCTCAGTGTGAGCCCAGACACAAACCTCCCTGTAGAAGGGGATCAGGACCACCAGGGGGTGCACACTCCTCACCACTTCTGTCTTGAAGGCCCAGGAGCAGGTGCAGATGGAGGTTCTGGGCAGGTTTCCTGTCAGGGTCTGGGCTTCCTCTCAATGGAGCAGTTTTACCCAAGGAGTCTCTATGAACACTTGGTTATGTGTTTACCTCTTCAGTCTCTTTCTTAGAGACTTAGAAATTCAACTATAGCACTTGCACTTACTTGTACTTAACTTTTCCTGACCTGAAATATTAATCAATTACAAATAACTCCATTCACATCATCTGAACATTTTCATGAGTCCTAGTGGCACTTCCTGTGGATCACAGGAGCCCAAACTAACATGCTGTCTGCACATGATGGGATAGCGGAATCCTCAATCAACCTCAATCCTCAATCAGTGGAAAGAGACATTCTATAAAAATGGTAATAACGTCTGCGGAGTGAGAAAGATTCCCAGCATGAAATGGTAAGGAGGTGGACTCAGAGGTCATTCACACACACACACACACACACACACACACACACAATCACGAGAGTATAAGCTTTTATCACCTTCAACTTCATGTCTGATGAGATCTAATCTGGCCTCTCATCACATAATGCCAGGAAGGTGCCAGGAAAGACACTGACCCTAGCTCTGGGAGTGCTGTGAGTCAGTGGTGGGAACAGGATCCTTCTCCATGCATTTTGGGAGGAACTGGGGGCCTTAGGGGAGCACTTAGGTCAGGAGGTGCAGCCTCATGATTGCATCAGAGCCTTTATACACAAGGGCTGAGAATGCTCCCTGCACCCTGAACCCATGTGAGGTGATGGGGAAAAGACGGGCAAGGTGTGGGTGCTCTCCAGACAGCATATCTACCTGCACCTGGACCTCAGTCTTCCCAGACTCCAGAATTGTGAGAATGAGTGTCTGTTTTTTAGTCCACCCAGTCCATGATGGATGTTCCAGCAGGGGGCACAGGCTAGTCTCAATTATTTTTCTCTGATTAAATTGAATTTACCACATTTACTATGAACTCAATGCTCATCACATCATATACTCCCCTTAACTTCCATCTCTCAGTTATCCCATACTCCACCCTCTCCTTTCTAGTGACCCTGTTTATTTTTTCCCAGTTAAGTGTCTCTCAAAATTTGTTTTCCTCTGTAGTGTTATCCCACTAAGTTTTACTCCCTCACTTATGGTCTCTTTCAATATTTCTTATATTTCACATATGAGTGAGGCCATATCATTGCATTTTGGTGATTGATTTATTTCTGTCAATATAGTGCCTCCAGTTACATCCATGGTTAAGGAAATATTATTTTATGACATCCATCACTTCTGACGGTTGTGCAATATTCCACTGTATATATAGACCACATCTTCTTTATGCATTCATCTGCCAATGAACACCGAGGCGCCTTCTACATCTTCTTCATCACTCTTCTGTAGAAGGGCATCATGACTCCTCCCAGAGTTTTGCTATTGTGGCCTTTGCTGCTGTGAACTTTGGGCTACAATTGTCCCTTCACTTCATTAAAATGAACATCCTGAGAGGCTGACTGATTCTCACCAGGAAATGATATGAATATGGAACCCGAAGGACACACACACATAAACACTCTCTCACACGCACACCACACACACACACACAAGTGTATAAAACCTTTATCAGCTTCCACCTGAGGGTATTATTTATTTCCCTTAACCTTTTCTCATGATCTTTTAATAGTTTTTCTCTTTTTTCCTCAGCTTCCTTCCTTAAAATCAACTTATGTTCTATGTTGCTCATTCTTTCTTCCACCACATTAACCCTCATTGTTAGGAACTCCAGTTCGGATTGCATCTCATCTAATTGATTTTTAATTTCAGCCTGATAGATCTAAATTCTGCAGTCATGAAGTCTCTTGAATCTTTTATGATTTTTTTCTAGAGTCACAAGTAGCCTTATAATAAAAGATGAATGGATAAAGAAGATGTGGTTTATGGATACAAAGGAATATTTCTCAGGAATTAGAAACGACAAATACCCACTATTTGATTCGATGTGGAGGGACCTGAAGGGTATTGTGCTGAGTGAAATAAGTCAAACAGAGAAGGACAAACATTATATGGTCTCATTCATCTGGGGAATATAAAAAATAGTGAAAGGGAATAAAGGGAAAGGAGAAAAATAAGTGAAAATATTAGTGAGGGTGACAAAACATGACAGACACCTAACTCTGGGAAATGAAGAAGGGGTAGTGGAAGGGGAGGTGGGCGGAGGATGAGGGTGACTGGGTGATGGACACTGAGGGGTGCATTTGGCAGGATGAGCACTGGGTGTTGGGCTATATGTTGGCAAATTGAACTCCAATAAAAAATAGTAAAAAATAAAATAAAACAAAGCCTGTAATAAAGGATGAAGAATACTATATCATAAACATGGCTTATCCAAAAGATCTTTTTTTCTAAAGTTTCCTACCGCTAACTTTGGAGAAGACAAGTGCACAAACCAATTAACCCTAATTTTAATGACACTCATGGCTACTATTATGTTAACAGTGGGGAGTTCAATGTCCCCCTAACATCAGTGAGAATCATCCAAGCAGAAGCTTAACAAGTAAACAAGGGATTTGAGAGGCATACAGGATGGGACATATGTAACAAATGTATTGGAGCATTTTTCATAAAGCAGAATACACGTTCTCAATTGTTTATGGAAATACTGCAGACTTGATCATATACAGGTCACAAGTCATCTACCAAGTGGTACAGAATGGTTGAATTCAGTCCATGCATATTTTCAGACAAATATGCTATGAAACCAGACGGCAAACTCAATAGAACAAGGAATGGCCCGAAGCAAGTTATAAACCACATTACACCAGTGAGAATGGTGAAAATCAACAAGACAGGAAACAAGTGTTGGAGAGGATGTGGAGAAAGGGGAACCTTCTTGCACTGTAGGTGAGAATGTGAACAGGTGCGGCCACTCTGAAAAACCGAGTAGAGTTTCCTCAAAGAGTTAAAAATAGATCTGCCATAAGACCCAGCAATTGCACTGCTGAGGATTTTCCACAAAGATACAGATGCAGTGAAACACCGGGCCACGTGCACCCCGATGTTCATAGCAGCAATTTCTAAAATAGCCAAACTGTGGAAGGAGCCTCGGTGTTCATCAACAGATGAATGGATAAAGAAGATGTGGTCTATGTATACAATGGAATATTACTCGGCCATCAGCGAGGAGGAATACTCACCATTTGCCTCAACATAAGTGGAACTGGAGGGTAATATGCTGAGTGAAGTAGGTCAATCACAGAGGACAAACATTATACGGTTTCATTCATTCGGGTAATATAAAAATTGTGTAAAGGATTATAGAGGAAATCAGGGAAAATAAGTGGGAATAATTAGAGAGGGTGACAAAACACGAGAGACTCCTAACTCTAGGAAATGAAAAAGAAGTAGTGGGAGGGGAAGTAGGTTCTTGGGACTCGAATCTCCAAAGGGAAGTAAAACAAAGTCAAAATAACTCTATGGATTACATCAAGGGAGGAGCTGTCGTACAGCTATGGAAACACTCAACATTATTAAAAGGCAACCTAACGAATGGGAAAAGTTAGGGACGCTGGTGGATCTTGAGCATCTATTTTTGGCTGAGGGAATGAGCCCAGGGCCCTGGGATTGAGACCAACATCAGGCTCCCTGTGGGGAATCCACTTCTCCCTCTGCCTATGTCTCTGCATCTCTGTCTCTCATGAATAAATAAATAGCATCTTCCAAAAAAATGAATGGGAGAAGATATTTGCAAGTCTTTTTTTAAATTTATTTTTTATTGGTGTTCAATTTACTAACATACAGAATAATCCCCAGTGCCCGTCACCCATTCACTCCCACCCCCCGCCCTCCTCCCCTTCCAACACCCCTAGTTCGTTTCCCAGAGTTAGCAGTCTTTACGTTCTGTCTCCCTTTCTGATATTTCCCACACATTTCTTCTCCCTTCCCTTATATTCCCTTTCACTATTATTTATATTCCCCAAATGAATGAGAACATATAATGTTTGTCCTTCTCCGACTGACTTACTTCACTCAGCATAATACCCTCCAGTTCCATCCACGTTGAAGCAAATGGTGGGTATTTGTCATTTCTAATAGCTGAGTAATATTCCATTGTATACATAAACCACATCTTCTTTATCCATTCATCTTTCGTTGGACACCGAGGCTCCTTCCACAGTTTGGCTATTGCGGCCATTGCTGCTATAAACATTGGGGGTGCAGGTGTCCCGGCGTTTCATTGCATTTGTATCTTTGGGGTAAATCCCCAACAGTGCAATTGCTGGGTCGTAGCGCAGGTATATTTTTAACTCTTTGAGGAACCTCCACACAGTTTTCCAGAGTGGCTGCACCAGTTCACATTCCCACCAACAGTGTAAGAGGGTTCCCTTTTCTCCGCATCCTCTCCAACATTTGTTGTTTCCTGCCTTGTTAATTTGCCCCATTCTCACTGGTGTGAGGTGGTATCTCATTGTGGTTTTGATTTGTATTTCCCTGATGGCAAGTGATGCAGAGCATTTTCTCATATGCATGTTGGCCATGTCTATGTCTTCCTCTGTGAGATTTCTGTTCATGTCTTTTGCCCATTTCATGATTGGATTGTTTGTTTCTTTGGTGTTGAGTTTAATAAGTTGTTTATAGATCTTGGAAACTAGCCCTTTATCTGATATGTCGTTTGCAAATATCTTCTCCCATTCTGTAGGTTGTCTTTGAGTTTTGTTGACTGTATCCTTTGCTGTGCAAAAGCTTCTTATCTTGATGAAGTCCCAATAGTTCATTTTTGCTTTTGTTTCTTTTGCCTTCGTGGATGTATCTTGCAAGAAGTTACTATGGCCGAGTTCAAAAAGGGTGTTGCCTGTGTTCTTCTCTAGGATTTTGATGGAATCTTGTCTCACATTTAGATCTTTCATCCATTTTGAGTTTATCTTTGTGTATGGTGCAAGAGAGTGGTCTAGTTTCATTCTTCTGCATGTGGATGTCCAATTTTCCCAGCACCATTTATTGAAGAGACTGTCTTTCTTCCAGTGGATAGTCTTTCCTCCTTTATCGAATATTAGTTGACCATAAAGTTCAGGGTCAACTTCTGGATTCTCTATTCTGTTCCACTGATCTATGTGTCTGTTTTTGTGCCAGTACCACACTGTCTTGATGCCCACAGCTTTGTAGTACAACCTGAAATCTGGCATTGTGATGCCCCCAGATATGGTTTTCTTTTTCAAAATTCCCCTGGCTATTCGGGGTCTTTTCTGATTCCACACAAATCTTAAAATAATTTGTTCTAACTCTCGGAAGAAAGTCCATGGTATTTTGATAGGGATTGCATTAAACGTGTATATTGCCCTGGGTAATATTGACATTTTCACAATGTTAATTCTGCCAATCCATGAGCATGGAATATTTTTCCATCTCTTTGTGTCTTCCTCAATTTCTTTCAGAAGTGTTCTATAGTTTTGAGGGTATAGATCCTTTACCTCTTTGGTTAGGTGTATTCCTAGGTATCTTATGCTTTTGGGTGCAATTGTAAATGGGATTGACTCCTTAATTTCTCTTTCTTCAGTCTCATTGTTAGTGTATAGAAATGCCACTGATTTCTGGGCATTGATTTTGTATCCTGCCATGCTACCGAATTGCTGTATGAGTTCTAGCAATCTTGGGGTGGAAACTTTTGGGTTTTCTATGTAGAGTATCATGTCATCGGCGAAGAGGGAGAGTTTGACTTCTTCTTTGCCAATTTGAATGCCTTTAATGTCTTTTTGTTGTCTGATTGCTGAGGCTAGGACTTCCAGTATTATGTTGAACAGCAGTGGTGAGAGTGGACATCCCTGTCTTGTTCCTGATCCTAGGGGAAAGGCTCCCAGTGCTTCCCTATTGAGAATGATATTTGCTGTGGGCTTTTCATAGATGGCTTTTAAGATGTCGAGGAATGTTCCCTCTATCCCTACACTCTGAAGAGTTTTGATCAGGAATGGATGCTGAATTTGTCAAATGCTTTCCCTGCATCTAATGAGAGGATCATATGGTTCTTGGTTTTTCTCTTGCTGATATGATGAATCACATTGATTGTTTTACGGGTGTTGAACCAGCCTTTGCAAGTCTATCTTTAGATTAAGGGTTTCCAAATTTGACAAATTATCAAAATAAACCAAAAAGTGAAATCTACAATCAGAAATGGGCAGAAGACATGAAGACACACCCTTTCCTGGTATGAGTTGCTGACTCTCACCTTATATTAGGTAGGTCCTCCACATGCAAAATGAAATCTATTGTCTCCTCCAGGTCAGCCTTATATCAACTGCATGATTAGACCAGACAATGAATCCAAAAAAACAGAGGAAAATATTTCTGCCCCAGACTGAAGGATCTAAAAGAAAACCTGGCAAGAAAACTACATAAATGAAATGAAACGTGGTAAACTGGAAAGTAATTTGTTTGCCTATGACAATGTCTTAGTAGAGTCAATGAGTAAAAACCTCACATAAAAATTGGAAGAGGAGATCGCTGGGTGGCTCAGGGGCTTGGCGCCTGCCTTAGACCTGTGGAGTGATCCTGGAAACCTGGGATTGAGTCCCATGTTGGGCTCCCTGCTTGGAGCCTGCTACTCCTCTGCCTATGTCTCTGCCTCTCTCTTTCTGTGTCTCTCATGAGTAAATAAATAAAATCTTTTTTAAAAGTGGGAGAAATAATGAATGAGCTGAGGAAAAAATCAGGATATAAAATAAGCAAAAAAAAAAGATATGTTTCTACAAACTAATAACAAATTACCTATACAAAATTAACAAAATCATCCGCCATGCACTGGCACGAAAAATAAATATTTAGGATTAAAATTTACTAAAGAGATAAAATATTCTATGGAAATGACCTACATTGATGACAGCCTTTTGAAACTGCATCCTGAAATGCAAAGATAACTCTGCTTACACATTAGAACTTCATATAGTCATAGTGCCATCTACACAAATTGCTAGAGAATTGTGGCGCAACACTTGTGTTGACTTTTAAAGACTCGAATGTAAGCCTGGAGCTGGTTATATAGTCAGAGGATATGCAAATAGGGCCTCATCTCCACTGATTATACCAGCCCAGCCTTGACCCTGCAGCTGGGAAAGGAGCCCCAGCCCCAGGATCTCCAGGTGATCCCATTCAGTGATCAAGACAGAAGACAGACACCTAACCATGGAGACTGTGCTCAGCTGGATTTTCCTTGTTGCTATTTTAAAAGGTAATTCATGGAGAACCAGAAACCCTGAGTCTGTGAGTGGACATGAGTGAGAGAAACAGGGGATGTGGGACCATTTTCTGACCAGGATGTCTTGTGTCTGCAGGTGTCCAGGGTGAGGTGCAGCTGGTGGAGTCTGGGGGAGACCTGGTGAAGCCTGGGGGGTCCTTGAGACTCTCCTGTGTGGCCTCTGGTTTCACCTTCAGTAGCAACGACATGGACTGGGTCCGCCAGGCTCCAGGGAAGGGGCTGCAGTGGCTCACACGGATTAGCAATGATGGAAGGAGCACAGGCTACGCAGATGCTGTGAAGGGCCGATTCACCATCTCCAGAGACAACGCCAAGAACACGCTGTATCTGCAGATGAACAGCCTGAGAGCTGAGGACACAGCCGTGTATTACTGTGCGAAGGACACAGTGAGGCGACCTCAGTGTTTGCCCAGACACAAACCTCCCTGTAGAAGGGGATCAGGACCAACAGGGGATGCTCAGTACTCACCACTTCCGTCTTGAAGGCCCAGGAGCAGGTGCACATGGAGATTGTGGGCAGGTTTCCCATCAGGGTTTGGGCTTCCTCTCCAAGGAGTATTTTCCCCCAGGGAGTCTCTACTGGGCATAGGAATCTGTGTTTATGTATTCAGTCTGTAACTTACAAAATTTTTTTGTCATAGAAAGAAATATGCCAACGTCCAAAAATGACAGTTTCTCCCTCTTTGCTTAATCCTTAAGCAGTTTCTGATTTGGAAACTTTTTTGGTTTTAGTCAACAACTATTCTTACATGGGTAAGGGCAGAACTGCTTAAGTGTTCTTACTACTGTCCCGAAATACCAGTTAATTATCCATATCTCCATGTACTGTAACTTCTCCTTTATAAGGGGAGACCCAGCTGTATACATGGTACATGAAATAACCACCCAGCTCAATGTGCTAAGATTTTATTTTCTTTTATTTTGTATATTTGTTTTTGGAGTTTTATTAGCCAACATATAGCATAACACCCAGTGCTCATCCCATCAAGTATCCACCTAAGTGCCCGTCACCCAGTGACCCCCACTGCCCGCCCACCTCCCTTCCACTACCCCTTGTTTGCTTCCCAGAGTTAGGAGTCTCATGTTATGTCTCCTAACCTGACATTTACCACTCATTTCCCCCCTTTCTACTTTATTCCCTTTCTCTATTTTTTATATTCCCTAAATGAATGAGACTGTATAATGTTTCTCCTCCTCTGATTGAGTTATTTCACCCAGCATAATACCCTCCAGTCCTATCCACATTGAAGTAAAAGGTGGGTATTTTTCGGTTCAAATGTGCAAGGATTTTAGAAACAACATAAAGTACATGCTGGTGATGACATTACATAGGGCTCGAAAATCAAAAGGAGACAAGAAGGATTGGAGGTTTGACCTCAGTCTTCAACCGCACTGACAGAATCAATATTAGCATCAACCTGGGAAAGCAAGGGACGCCAAGAAGTACGTTGTGAGGGTGTGTAGTCTGAAGAGCCCCCCCCCATACACACACACAGACAGTAGAGTGCAAACCTTTTTCACCATCATCCGGTCTGTTGAGAGCAGGGCAGACCTCTCAGCAAGTCATAAGTGCTTGGATTTGGGAAGGACACTGGCTCAGGGTGTGTGTTGTGGGTCAGTGGTGGAGATGAGGTCCTGCTCCAGGAGGGGCTTGTGTGGAGTCAGTGTCCCACCTGCTTCAATGGAGGAAATTCAAAGTCTCCTGCTGGATATCCCATAGGTGAGGCAGGAGGAGAAGATGGAATACTGGTGATCACAGGAGTTAGCAGTGACACTCAAAGATATGGTGAGATGACAGATTCCACTAAACTATTATGAAAAATGAGAGAACAAAGTGGAGGAGGACCTTCCACCAGCAGGGAATAACTCATGGATCCTTCAGGTGTGGATATCAGCTCACTGTATGTGACCTCTACCATCCCCATGTTGGTACTTAGTGCCCTTGTGATGGGAGAAGAGGTTGGCCCTTAGGGGAGCACTTAGGTCAGGAGATGCAGCCTCATCATGGGATCAGGGCCTTTATACACCAGGACTGGGAAAGCTCCCTGCCCTCGCCCCCATGTGAGGTGACAGGAAATGATGGGCTGGGATGTGGGCGCTCTTCAGATACCACATCTGCCTGCACCTGAACCTCAGACCTACCAGACTCCAGAGTTTTGAGAATGAGTGTTTGTTGTTTAATCCACCCAGTCTGATGCGGTGACATCACGCAGACACACTAAAACAGGGACTCACCTCTTATTTGTTCTTTACAACCTGGTCCCAGTAGAACTGTCAGGTTAGGAAAAAACAGCGTAGGAAATCCACACCTAGATCACTGTCCTCAGCCACTGTCCATGTCCCTGTGCTTAGTAGTTGTGCATCACGTTGATGCCACACATTCTTCCTACAACCCTGGGGATCTGGAGAACCATTAGTATCCTAGGATTTTTCCCTCTTTACTACCAGGGTACCTTTAAGCCAGCACATCCCCATGGAAGCAGACATATAAAGTTCAGATTATCCTGTCTGCTGCTCATAATACTATAGAGGATATAGCTAGATCAACCTCGCTCCTGTCATCATCACCACAGCTATATCTCTCAATGACAATGTCCACACCTCCTACATACAAAAGGTGGTCAATTTTCTATGAGTTTTTGCAGTTTCTATACAGTTTTTGTTCTCTCAGGCCTCTGAGGGTGATCAGAATGATTTAATAACTGTCATGTTCCAGGAAGGAGACAAGCTCACAGACCCTGATCCAGCATCTTAAGTCCTCCCTGCCAATGCTGTTAGAGCAAAGACAGTGTGGAGAATTCCCTCTGCTTTATATGCTGAAGATCAAATTGCAATTCTGGAATTTTATGTCAAAATCACCTAAATTTATTTCCTTCTTAACTCTTATCTCAATCCTGTGGATTCATTTGTGTTTGAGTATATGTTGTACAATTATTGTATTATTTTTCAGTAAGTAATGGTGACATATGTGGTCCATGCACATAATCTCACTAATGAATGACATAGAGAGGAAAGCACCTCTTAACATGTGACACGGGCTTTGTGCAGGATGTCGGGCATCCTCCACAAGGACAAGAATTGTGGGAATATTATTATCACAACTCTTTCTTAATGCCATTGAGGTAATGTACTTCGGATGGAGTGGGAAGCTGGCATTCTCCGTGATGTACAGGATCCCCTTAGGGACAGAAACTGCTAGATCTGGAGACAGAATAGAAGTCCTGTCTCATTTGGCAGGGTCAAAAGGATTAACCTGAGAAACCCAAAATTGAGGTGGATCAGAGCAGCAAATTGGAATTGAGTTCCTTAATCTTGGCATTTTCTCTAAGTCTCTGTCTCCCTCTGTTTGTACAAAAGTTAATTATAGTTCCTGCTCCAGAATAACAGCTCTATGATAAAGAGTTCACATAGGGTGCTGGGTCTGGGTTCAGAGAGTGTCTGTGGTGTGTGCTGCATGCACTGTGCTCTCCTCTTTTGGCTGCTATTTCCTTCAAGCCAGATGTCTCCACAGGGTCTCCTTGCCTACGGTGGGCAGTGTGTGGTCCCTGGCCAAGATGTGGTGGTGAGTTTTTTAAGGGGTGCGCTCTGCTCTGCTTGCTAAATGAGCCCTGATACCACCTCCACTAGACCTGAGGCTCTGCTGAATTCTCTGGTTAGGAGATGTGGGTGGGCAAGGGTGCAGTCATTCTGGGAAACCATATGGTGTGACATCAAATAAGTAATAGTAGACCTACCTTATGATCCAGCAACTGCACTACTGGGCATTTACTCTAAGAATACAAAAGTAATAGGATGCCTGGGTGGCTCAGCAGTTGAGCGCACGCCTTCAGCTCAGGTCAAGTTACCAATCTGGGGATTGACTCTCATATCAGGCTCCTGGGAGAAGCCTGTTTTTCACTCTTTGTCACCGTCTCTTTGTGTCTAACATGAATAAATAAATAAAATCATTAAAACAAAAAGTATTCTGGGACATCTGGGTGGGTCAGTGGTTGAGCGTCTGCCTTTGGCTCATGGCATAATCCCAGAGTCCGGGGATCGATTCCCACATCGGGCTTCCTGCATTTATTCTGTTCTCCCTCTGCCTTTGTCTCTGCCTCTGTATGTGTGTGTGTCTTTCTCATGTATAAATAAATAAAATCCTCAAAAAATAAAAGAAAAAAGAATACAAAAATACAAATTCAAAGGGATACATGCACCTGGATTTTTTTTAATTTTTTTATTTATTTATGATAGTCACAAAGAGAGAGAGAGAGGCAGAGACATAGGCAGAGGGAGAAGCAGGCTCCATGCACCGGGAGCCCGACGTGAGATTCAATCCCGGGTCTCCAGGATCGCGCCCTGGGCCAAAGGCAGGCACTAAACCACTGCGCCACCCAGGGATCCCCTGCACCTGGATTTTTACAGCAGCATTATGTACATTAGCCAAACTATCAAAACTATTCATACATGGAATGAAATCTAATCCATTTGTAGCTATGTGGATGGAGGAAGCAAGTATAATGCCAGGTGAAGTGAGTCCGTCAAAGAAAGACAATCGTATGATTTCAGTCATATATTGAATTTAAGAAAGAAAAAGAATATGGGCAAAGGGGAATAAAGTCGATATGTAGACCAAGTAATAGCCCCTTCATTACAGAGTACAAGCTGATGTTTATCACATGGGAGGTAAGTGGGGTATGGGTGACCTGTCAGATGGGGACTAGGGAGTGTATTATTGTGTAGGACACATTGTGAGATCCCACATTCTGGGAGTGTCAGAAAACCTGGTGAGAGGAGAGCTGTGGGGGAGGGCTGAGGAGGTGACAGGGACAGGGTTTCTCTTGACTTCCTCACACCAATGAGTCAGGGGTTTGGGACAAAGATAATGCTCTGTGTGCACACCAATCTCTCTAGGACGGTTTGAAGCAACAGCAACAATGAAAGAATGATACAGGTTAAACACTTTGCATCAAGAAAAAATGTATTACTTTTTCTGGGGGAATATTTGCAATCTCTATATGGACAGAAAGAGAGAATGTCCCTTGAGGCATCATCTGGGAAGAATTGGGAGGTGTCAGGCTTCAGAGTCTGGATAGTAGATATGTCATTAATGATCTTGGAATATCTCCTTCTTTTTTTGAAATGTGAAAACGTGCTTGGGGTAAAGAAATGATGAGAATCCCATGGTTTGCCACTTTTACTTCCAGGATCCATAAGGTGCTGTCTGTGTACATGTCTAGGTATGGTCACACAGTGATGTCTTGATTTGTCTCTCCAAATATTTATAAAGAGGTAAGTCTGATGCCAGAGGATTGGTCTTTCTTTTCATTATTGTATGGTCACTCTTATTGGATTTGTGTTTCCATATGATTATGGGTATTTTCTATTTATTTATTTTTATTTATTTATTTATTTTTATTTTTATTTTTTTATTTTTTTTAATTTATTTTTTTTTATTGGTGTTCAATTTACTAACATACAGAATAACACCCAGTGCCCGTCACCCATTCACTCCCACCCCCCGCCCTCCTCCCCTTCCACCACGGCAGTCTCTTCAATAAATGGTGCTGGGAAAATTGGACATCCACATGCAGAAGAATGAAACTAGACCACTCTCTTTCACCATACACAAAGATAAACTCAAAATGGATGAAAGATCTAAATGTGAGACAAGATTCCATCAAAATCCTAGAGAAGAACACAGGCAACACCCTTTTTGAACTCGGCCATAGTAACTTCTTGCAAGATACATCCACGAAGGCAAAAGAAACAAAAGCAAAAATGAACTATTGGGACTTCATCAAGATAAGAAGCTTTTGCACAGCAAAGGATACAGTCAACAAAACTCAAAGACAACCTACAGAATGGGAGAAGATATTTGCAAATGACATATCAGATAAAGGGCTAGTTTCCAAGATCTATAAAGAACTTATTAAACTCAACACCAAAGAAACAAACAATCCAATCATGAAATGGGTATTTTCTATTTAAAAAAACAACAACAACAACAACAAAGAAACAACAACAACTAGTATTTTGATTCATTTAAGTGACACTAAAATTATGAGAATGGAAAACGGAAATAGTGACTAAAGAAATACAAATAAGGAGATTTAAATAGTATATTGAAAAGACAAATGAAATTTAAAACTCATAGGTAGTCTAGGAAAATATGTGAGCCTGAAATAATACATTTAGATTTCAAAGTGAAGAAAGTACTGACACTAAAGAAAACAAAAAGTCCATGAAAATTTGGGCAGCCTGGGTGGCTCAGTGATTTAGCGCTGCCTTCAGCCAAGGATGTGATCCTTGAGTCCGGGGATCGAGTTCAGCATCAGGCTCCCTGCATAGAGCCTGCTTCTCCCTCTGACTGTGTCTCTGCTCCTGTCTCTCTCTCTCTCTCTCTCTCTATGTATGTGTTTCTCATGAATAAATAAATAAAATCTTTTAAAAAGCCCATTAAAAAATACAAAGATGATACTACAGCACATATTGAATAACCAAGGCAAATTATAAAATTTCTAGAATTACCAATCCACTAAAAGTTTTCATAAAGTAATAAAACATAAGCAAAACAAATCTAATAAGACAAATGAATGTGTAATCTAAAAGCTATTGTCTCAAAAAAAGACCAATAAAATAAAATAAAATAAAAAAGAACAAACCAAAAAGAAAAAAAATCCAGTATCAGATGGATTTTTCTATGAATTCTACCAAACATTTTCAGAAGAATTAAGGCCAAAACATCTGAACCTATTCTAAAATAATGAGAGTGAAACATGCCCAGATTAGCTTAAGGTGGCCAGGATGACTCTGACAACAAAGCAAGGCAAAGACCCCATAAGAAGGTACTAAAGGTAATATCTCAGATGCACATAAATGCAAAATCCTGGCATCCTGAATGCAACAGCACATGGAGAGGATCACACAGGAGGACCCAGAGGAAATCAGCCCTGCGGTGCAAGGATCCTTCAATATGCCCAGATTATAACTGGGATCCCCTGAATTAGCAGAGTGAAGGATTAGATGTACATGATCCTTTCCTATGATGCCTAAAACAATTTGGCAAAAGCCATTACACTTTATCCTCAAAACGTCTTAAAAATCGAGGCAGAAGATATTGAGTCGAGAGAATAGTGGCAATTTCCAAAACACACACACCAATACCATATTCAACAGTGAAAAACTGAAGCCTTCCTCTCAAGTCAGGAGCCACACAAGGATATGCATTCCCCCCATGATTATTCAACATGGTATCATGAAGGAGAGTAAACTTGACACAGCATATATGTCAGCTGGTCCCCTGGGTTACTGTGAGGAAATGCCACTTTAAAACCCCCAGAGGTCAGACATGGTGAGCCACATATATCCCATTTATATCCCCTTGTTGGCAGGAAATAAATCTTCTTCCGAATGTTTCCTTCCTGTACCAGGAGGGAACAACCAGCCTCAGCACCAGAACAGGGAACACAGGGCTCAGAATGCTGTACAAACAAGTCTTGTCCGTTTCTCAATAATTCACTGACTCAAAAAACTTTGTGGCTTTAACTTTCCACAAATATAAGGTCTTGTTGTCTTAGAGGTATGTGAGCCATCTACTTGGGTCTTTGTCTTGGTGTCATATTCTAGGTAGCTCATGCACAGGTAAAATGAAATACTTTACTCCCAAGATCTGTCTAATGTCTACAGAGTTGTATGTCCAAAGAACTCAGGAAAATAGAAGAAAGATATTTTCACCACAAAAATGGGAATAACTACCCTGGAAATAAAGGTAATGAAAAATTAAAAGATTTATAAATTAGTAGGTAAAGAAAAAAATATATTATCCATATGACATGATCTGCTACAAGGGCAAATGTTTGAACCTCCACAAACAAATGTTTAGAATTAATTAACTATTTCAAGAATGTTCAGGGGATAAAATAAAAATAGTAAATAAAGCTATATTTTAACACAATAACACAAATCACTTAAAAGGAAATTAACAAAATATTGCATTGACATTGTGATTAAATATAATGGGATCAAATATCGGGATGTAGTTAAAATACTACATACTAAAAACTCTCAACAATAATGAGAGATTTTTAAATAGATGCAATGAAAATTCTGTTCACAGAGTAGAACATTTCATATTCTCACAAGATATGAAACAGGGTTGAATGCAGATATAATGCAATCCCTGTTTATAACTAGTAAAGAATCAAATCTAAGTCTGGAGATGACTATTTAGTCATAGGACGTGCAAATAAGGCCCTCCCTCCACAGATTAAACCAGTTCCAGGATGCTCAGGTGACCCCATACAGGGATCAGGACAGAATACAGACAACTCACCATGGAGTCTGTGCTCAGCTGGGTTTTCATTGTTGCCATTTTAAAAGGTAATTCAGGGATCCCTGGGTGGCGCAGCAGTTTGGCGCCTGCCTTTGGCCTAGGGCATGATCCTGGAGACCCAGGATCGAATCCCACGTCGGGCTCCCGGTGCATGGAGCCTGCTTCTCCCTCTGCCTATGTCTCTGCCTCTCTCTCTCTCTCTCTGACTATCATAAATAAATAAAAATAAAAATAAAAAAAATAAAAGGTAATTCATGGAAGACAAGAGACCTTGAGTTTGTGAGTGAGAAACAGGGGATGTGGGACAGTTTCCTGACCAAGATGTGTTGTGTCTGCAGGTGTCCAGGGTGAGGTGCAGCTGGTGGAGTCTGGGGGAGACCTCATGAAGCCTGGGGGGTCCCTGAGACTCTCCTGTGTGGCCGCTGGATTCACCTTCAGTAGCTACAGCATGAGCTGGGTCCGCCAGGCTCCCGGGAAGGGGATTCAGTGGGTCGCATGGATTTAAGCTAGTGGAAATAGCACAAGCTACACAGATGCTGTGAAGGGCCGATTCACCATCTCCAGAGAACGCCAAGAACACACTGTTTCTGCAGATGAACAGCCTGAGAGCTGAGGACATGGCCATGTATTACTGTGCGAGGGACACAGAGAGGGGACCTCAGTGTGAGCCCAGACACAAACCTCCCTGTAGAAGGGGATCAGGAACACCAGGGTGTGCACACTCCTCACTACTTCTGTCTTGAAGGAGCAGATGCAAGTGGAGGTTCTGGGCAGGTTTCTTGTCAGGGTCTGGAATTCCTCTCCATAGAGTATTTTCCTGCAGGGAGCATCTCTGGACCAGGAATATCTGTTTAACTATACAGTGTCTGATTCAGAAATTTAGTTTATATAGGAAAACAGCTAGTTTACATGCGCAAAGAGCTGCTTACACTTATTTATGATTCTCCCTAAAAATGAATAATATACAAATACCTCCATGTTCCCCAACTTCTAGAGGAATCAACAATCAAACATGAAAAATATGTGACGTCCTGAAAATTAGGAAGAATCACAGAGAAGCAACAAACTTATGATATGGTAGTAGAGGTAGACTAGGAAATCACTCAGAATTTCAAGTTGAATTAGTCCTCTCCCTATGGTCATCAGCTGATTCTTAAAGACATCTGTATACTGTGTCCAATCAGGGACCAGAAGATTCTACTGGATCCAGGAAGAACCTCAGGATGAGGAACTGGATTGGGAGAGCCTTTTCTCTGCAGGAAATATATCATTGATACCTTAGGTGCTGATATCAGCTCACAGTGAGTGACCGAACTTCCCCATCTAGAACTAACACCCATGTGATGGGGTTGGAGGTAGGGATTTAGGGGAGAACTTGTCAGGAGTTTCAGCCCCATGATGGTATCAGGGTCCTTATACACCCAGTCCTGACGCCATGCAAGGTGACTGGGAAAGGGCGCCTTAGGATGTGGGCGCTCCCCAGACACCAGATCTGTTGGCATCTGGACCTCAGACTTCCCAGATTCTAGAACTGTGGGAATGGGTATCTGTTGTTTATTCCCCCTGTTCCTATGATGTTCCAGGAGGGGCACAGGCTAAGATTTTAGTGACACATGAACCCAAACAATGATGCTCTGAAATTCTTGCTGCATTTGTTGTGATAAGTCCCTGATAACTTCTGTCCATGAGGTGAAGGGTGGATTTCACACTTGTTCCCTCCTACAGAAAGGATGAACCAGTGGACAATCCTAGGACTCTGTGAACAAGACCCAGCAGACACACGGAGGGAGAACCTTCACATATGGAGCAGGGGACTGGGAGATTGTGGAACTCTACTGTGAGGAAGATTATTTATCATCATTTCCAGAGGAGGGAGATGTGCTGACCCTGTGGGACCTGAGTCTGAGCATCACCATCCAGATGCAGCTATTCTGGTGGCTGTGAGGTTCAGGACAGCAGTTCCCTTGCTGCTTTCAGGATTCCTTCCTTGTCTGCGTATTCTGTGAGTTTGATATTGAAATGCCTTGGAGATTATCAAATTTGTTGAATTTCATGGGAGTATGTGTGCTTCCTGGATTTTAAGGTCTGTGTCCTTCCTGATTAGGGAGTTTTCTGGCTATATTTTGATCGAATAACCTGGAACATTTTCTCTCTCTTCATTTTGTGGGACTCCAATGATAAAAATATTACTGTTTTCATAAGCCACTGAATTCCCTAAGTCTACCTTTAGGTCCATGAGCTTTTATCCCCTCTTCTTGTCAGTCATTGTTATCCACCATGTTATCTTCTATATCCCCAGTGTTTTCTTTCATGTGTTCTTTTTTTCCTGCATATGGGACAGCATGTAGGTAATAGCATTTTTACTTTGGGGCAGCAAAGGGTTTTTTTGTTTGTTTGTTTTTGTTTTTTCTTTTATCTATAGGGTAAGTGATTTTTTTTAATTTATTTTTTATTGGTGTTCAATTTACTAACATACAGAATAACCCCCAGTGCCCATCACCCATTCACTCCCACCCCCCGCCCTCCTCCCCTTCTACCACCCCAAGACAATTTTAATGTGATGAAAATCAGAATTTCAAAATAGAATGTGTTGTACATTTTTTGTTATGAGATGCACACAGATGTTTTCCAATAAGCCTTGCTCATATTTCACTGTTTTATATATATATTTACCAACATACAGAATAACCTCCAGTGCCCTTCACCCAATCACTCCCACCCCCTGCCCTCCTCCCCTTCTACCACTCCTAGTTCGTTTCCCAGAGTTAGCAGTCTTCACATTATGTCTCCCTTTATGTATACAATGGAACACACTCATTTCTAAGGAATTCCAAGGCTTCTGTGAAATCATGTAGGCTCCAGCAGTGCCTGTGGGGGCACGATCTTCTCTGTGGTTTAGGGGGATGATGTCCTTAGTGAAGCAGCTCTCTGAGAGGTCCCAGAAAGGAGTATTTGTTCTGCAACATCCTCCACATTTTATTGCTTCAAAGGATGTGTGAGTTTAAGTCCAATTTGCCAATATATAGTATAATTCTCAGGTTTCATCATTTTATGTGTCCTCCTCAAAGACAGTAGTCCAGTTACTGCATGTGACTCAAAAACTACAGGTATATGTTGGCAAATTGAATTAGAAAGAGAAAAAAAGGTAAAATAATTCCATCACCACTACACACAATAGAGAGGGATTTTTTGGTATATTATTATTGGAATTTGTTTTGCCGACACACAGTATAACATCCAGTTTTCATCCCGTCAATTGCCTGACCTCTCAGTGCCCATCACCTAGTCAGCCCATCCCCCTGCCCAATTCCCCTTCCACTCCTCCTCGTTCATTTCCCAGATTTAGGAGTCTCTCAGGTTCTATCACCCTCTCTGATATTTACCACTCATTTTCTCTCATTTCCCCTACAATTCCTTTCACTATTTTTTATATTCCCCGTATGAGTGAAACCATATATTGTTCGTCCTTCTCTGATGTACTTACTTCACTCAGCATAATACTCTCTTGCCATTGGGCGCCCTGCAGATCAGTGCACCTGTGTCTGCCCCCAGAAGCATCTAGGCCAGTGTGGACTGGGAGACTGCAGTTAGGTTCTAACTGGGATTCAAGAAAGCTAAAACACACTAGGTTATCACTTAGTGTAGAAATTAAGCAAGTTCAGGTGAAAATGAAAAGTGCTCTAAAATGCAGTCTTAACTGTATCCTCTAACAGCTAGGGTAAATGAGTCAGAAGGGAGAAAAGTGACATTGAAGACAAGTTGATGGAAAGGAAGGAAGTTGAGGGAAAGAGAGGAACACAAGTAATGGACCATAAGGAGAAACTCAAGAATCAGCAATGCCATACAAAAAAAAAATTAGAATAATTGGTGTGCATGAGAGAAAATAGAGGACAGAATGTATATTTGAGCAAATCATAGAAGACACTCATTTTCAATACGAAGACACATCCAGATTGAACATGAGGGAGTAAAGAGCCATTTATCATGTCAATGGACATCAAGAGGAGCAAGACTTAAATCAGATGAACTAGAACTGAAAACAAAGACTATAAAAAGAGATGAAGAAGGATACTATAACATTAAAGGATACTATATCATTACTCTAGCTAAAAAGATATCTCTCTTTACTAAATATCCACACCATTAACTAAGGAGCAGCCAATACATAAAATAATTAACCAAAACAATAATGTAATGAATGACTACTAATAACTTAAGAGCAGTGTCTGTAATATCCCTCTGACAGCAGGAATGTTTATATACACAGAAGCTCAACAAGGAAACAAGGGTTTTTCACACCATGTCCACAATAGCCAAACTGTGCAAGGAGACTCGGTGTCCAACGACACATGAATTGATAAAGAAGATGTGATCCATATATACAATGGAATATTACTCAGCCATCAGAAGAGATGCATACCCACCATTTGCTTCAACGTGGATGGAACTGGAGGGTATTATGCTGCGTCAAGTAAGTTAATCAGACAAGGTAAATAATAAATTTTAGGATAGAAATCAAGGATAAAGAAATAAAAAATAACAGAATGTAAACAAACCTAGGAGCTGATATTATGAAAATAGTAGTAAGAGTGAGAAACCACTAGACAGACTTGTCAATATAAAACTGAAAGCACTCAAATTGTTAAAATCATGGATGAATGAGGAGAGATCACATCCAACAGCAAGAAATACAATCAATAATATAAATAAATTATAAGCAGTTATAAGCCAAATAATTGGGCAATCTGGAAGAAATGGATGCATTCCTAGGAACATAAAAATCAACCAAAACAAAAACAGGAATGAAAGTAAAAGCTGTACAGAACCATTATCTGGATATGAAAATCAATCATAATTAAAAGTTTTCTGACAAACAAGAGTCCAGGTTCGGATGGTTGCCAAGTGAAACTCAGCAATAAGAATCTATTCTGATTCTTCTGAAACTATGTCAAGTAATAGAAATTGAAGAAAAACTTCCAGACTCATTCTCTGATGTCAGCATTACATTGACCTCCAAAACGAAGACCGTGTAATGAAGGAGAATTAGAGGCTATTATTCTTGATGAAAATGAATGCAAAATTCTCACCAAGTTTCTAATGAATAGGACCAACAGTATATTATTACTGCTATTTACCACGACCAAATGGGATCAATTCCTGGGCTCTAAGGATGGTTCACTGTCAGCAAAACAATCCATGTAAGAACCACGTTAATAAAAAAAGGACAAGTACCATTTAATCCACTCAACTGATGCCCAAAAAGCATTTGACAAAACATATTATTCTGTCTTGATAAAAAAAAATGCTGTGTTGGGATAGGGGAACATATTCTATATCATAAAATCCATCTAAAAATTGATACAAGAGGGAAAATTGAGATATTTTCCCTTAAGCTCAGGAAAATGACAAGGATGTCCACTGTCACAACTGTTCTTCAGCATAGTACTAGAAAACTTAGCCTCAGCAATAAAAAAAAAAGGCAGAAAATGCATCAAAATCAGCAAATAAAAAGTCAAATTTCACTCAGCACATGCAAAATCTTTTGGAATTTATAAAAAATATTATATTTATTTATTTATGAGAGACACAGAGAGAAAGAGAGGCAGAGACAAAGGCAGAGGCAGAAGCTGGCTCCATGCAGGGAATCTGACGTGGGACTCGATCCCAGGTCTCCAGGATCACGCCTTGAGCTGATGGCGGCACTAAACCGCTGAGCCACCTGGGCTGCTGTCTTTCATAATTTTGGTACAAAACCCAAAGACTCCTTCAAAAAATTTAGCAAAATCTAACCATATAAAATAGATACAAGGAGGTCAGTGGCATTTCTATAAACTACAAATGAAACCAAAGAAAGAGAAATTAAGGTGTGGATCCCATTTATAATTGCATGAGAAACATCAGATAATGAGGAATAATCTTAACCAAAGAGGGAAAGGATCTATAGTCTAAACCTCCTAGCTCACTTATGAAAGAAATTGAGGAAGACACAAATAGATGGAACACATTCTATTCTAATAGATTGGAAGAATAAATATTGATAAAATGTCTATGCTACCAGGAGCAATATACACATTCAATGTAAACCTTATCAAAACACTGAAAACATTTTTCAAGGAAATGGAATAAACAATCCTAAAACTTGAAAGGAATGAAAATAGATCCTGACTAGGCAAAAGAATGTTGAAAAACTCAAAGCAGAAGGCATCACAATTGCAGCCTCGAAGCTGTGATCATCCAGACGGTATAATAGTGCCAGAAAAGAAGGCACATAGGCGAATGACACAAAATAGAGAACCCAGAAATGGACACACAACTCTATGGTCAAATTATCTTTGACAAAGCACAAAAGACTATTGACTGGAAAAAGAACAATCTCTTCAACAGGTGAGGTTGAGAATATTGGACAGTCACAGTAGAAGAATGAACCTGAGACACATTCTTACACGTGACACAAAGATTAACTCAGAGTAGATGAAAGACCTATTTGTGAAGCAGGAAAACATCAAAATCCTAGAGATTCTGTGACTTCAGCCAGAAAAGCTTCTTGCTACCTGACTCTCTAGAAGAAAGGAAAACAAAACCAAAAATAAGCTATATGGATTCCATCAAGGAAGGAGCTGTTGTACAGCTTTGGAAACACTCAACATAGTTAAGAGGCAATCTGAAGGATGGGAGAAGATATTTGCAAATATATCATCAGTCTAAGGATTTCATTAAAAATCTGTAGCAAAACTATTGAACTAAACAACAACCAAACTAATGAAAAACACAATCAGAAATGCACAGAAGCCATGAATAGACACCCTGTCCTCATATGAAATCCCACCTCACACCATATATTAAGTAGCTCATCCACATGCAAAATAAAATACATTGTCTCCTGTAGGTCTGCCTTATATCAACTGCAAGACTTCCCTGTGTGTCCTCTGTATTCACATTCAGTAGCTACTTTATGAGCTGGGTCCACCAGGATCACACTGTATTTGCAGATGAACAGCCTGAGAGCCAAGGACTCCGCAGTGTATTACTGTGGGAAGAGCACACTGAGGGGACCACAGTGTGAGCACAAAGTCCCCCTGTGGAGGGGGATCAGGACCACCAGGGGGTGCACACTACTCATCACTCTGTCTTGAAGACCCCTGATCAGGTGCAGATGGAGGTTCTGGGAGGGTTTCCTGTCAGGGTCTGGGGCTTCCTCTACACAAAGCAGTTTCCCTCAGGAGCCTCTTTGGACATAGGACTCTGTGGTGACCTATCTAGTCTCCAACTTACAATTTTGTTGTCATAAAAAGAGGAATATATCAAAGTACACAAACTACAATGTCTCTTTCATTACGTATTCCTTACTCAGTCTCTGAATTAGGAAATTTGCAAACAACTATTCCTTTTTTGAAAGATTATTTATTTGTTTGTTTGTTTGTTTATTTGAAACAGAGAGAAATAGAGAGAAAGAGACATAGGCAGAAGGAGAAGCAGGCTCCCCGTGAGAAGCCTGAAGTGATGCTCGATCCCAGGACCCTGCGATCATGACCTGAATCAAAAGCAGACTCTCATTCGTTGAACCAAACAGGCATCTTGGTAAGCCACTATTCTTATATGCCCAAAGTCTAATTTGCTTACACTTACTTACCGATGTCCCTAAATACTCATTTATTACACATATCTGCATGTACCTCAACTTCTCCCTTATAAGACTTCCACGTGTATTCATGATGCATGACAGAACCATGCTGCTCACTGGTTAAGGATCTTAGAAACAGTATAAAGTACATGCTGTACATGACGATGCAAAGGGCTCAAGAATCAAATGCAGAGAAAGACCACAGGTAGGACCACGGTCTTGAACCACAGTCATAGAACAATAATAGTGACATCCTGGAGTAGCAAGGACCCCAACAAGTACATGGTGAGAATGTAGTCTGAAGAGCATACACACGAGAGAGTATAAACCTTCATCACCTTCACCATCATGTCAGTTTAGAGCAGAGCAGCCTCTCAGCAAGTCATAAATGCTTGGATGGAGTCCAGGAAGGACACTGGTTCAGGGTGTGTGTAGTGGATCAGTGGGGCCATAAAATGAAACAAAATTAGCATTATTGGGGTTCCAGAGGGAAAATGATGAGAGGTGACAGAAAGTATATTTGAAGAAATATAGAAGAAAATCTTTTAGACACAAAGAGAGATCCAAATGGATGTGAGGGGTAAAGAACCATTTATCATATCAATGTGCTTCAAAAGAAAGTTGGAGTACAACACTTATATCAGACAAATAGACTACCAACTAAACCGTAATAAAAGATTTAGAAGGATACAGTATCATAAAAAAGTCAATACAGAAGTCATCAATTTTAAATATTTGTGTCCCTAAATTTGGAGTAGGCAAGTATATAAACCATTCAACAATAAAATTAAAGAGACTGACTGATAATAATACAACAGTGTGGGAACTTTCACATCCCGCTGATAGCAAGGAAACATCATAAAAGCAGAATCTCAACAAGGGAACAAGTGCTTAGAACAATACACTGGAACAGATGGACTTCAAAGATATATACACAGTGTTGCATCCTAAGGCAGGAGAAAACACATTCTTCTCCAGGGCACATGAAAAATTCTCCAGAATTGATCATACAGAAGGTCACACATCAAGATTCAACTGGTACAGAAAGAGTGAATTTATTCCATGCATATATTCAGACCACAGTGCAATGAAACTAGAAGTGAACCACCATAAAAATACAAAAGGTACATAAATAATGGAGGTAAAGGAACGTCATACTGAAGAGGGAATGGGTCAACCAGGAAGTTAGAGAATTAAAACAATACACGGATTCAATGAAAATGAAAACACAACACTTTCAAAACTTTGGGACACAGCAAAAGTGATCCACAGAAGGGAGGATAGAGCAATACAGTCCTTCCTCAGGGGACAATAAAAGTCTCATAAATAAAAGTAAGGCTTGGACCAAAAGGAGTTGGAGAAAGAACAGCAAAGGATTCCTAAATCCAGGTGAAAGAGGAATAATCAAGAATGGAGAAGAAACCAAGGTTATAAAAAAGGCAGTAGATCAAATCACTCAGGGGATGATTCTTTTAAAGAATAAATAAGATTGTAAGCACCCAGACATACTTGTAAAATAAAACAAATAAAAAGGACTGATAATGATAAAATCATTAATAAATAAGGAAAGATCACAACCAACAGCCAAGAAATACAAACAAGTATAAGAAAATATTCTGAACAATTGTATGCCAATGAATTAAGTAATCTAGAAGAAATGGATGCATTCCTAGAAACATAAAAAATATCAAAACTTAATGGAGAGGAAAGGAAGAACAGCACATACCCATATCCAGAAAATAAGAACACAATCATAATTAAAATTCTCTCAACAAACAAAAGTTCAGATGGCTGGTGGGTGATTTCAATAAACATGTAAAGAAAAATTAATACCAGTTCCTTTGAAAATGTTCCAAAACATAGGAATGGAAGAAAATTTTCCAAACCCATTCTCTGATGTCAACATTACCTTGACCCCAAAATCAGGCAATTACTGCACCAACAAGCAGAATTATAGAACAATATTCCTGACCAATGTGGATTCAGAAATTCTCACCAAGTTTCTAGCCAATATAATCCAATTATATACTGAAAGGATTATTCACTATGACCAAATGAGATTTCTTCCTGACCTGCAAGGGTGCTTCAATGCCTAAAAATCAATCAGCATGGCAAACCACATTAATAAAAGAAAGGAAAAGAATAATTCGAACTCCTCCACTGATGCACAAATAGTATTTGACAAGAGATCATTCTTTCTTGATGAAAAGCTTCTGCTGTGTAAGGAGAGAGGGAATTTACTCAAGATCACAAAAGCATCCTTGAAAACCCCAGAGTGAGAGAGTTTTTCCCATGAGGTCGGGAACACAACAGGGATGTTCACTCGTCACTGTTCAACACAGTACTAGAAGTCTTCATCTCAGCAATCACACAATGAAAAGAAGAAAGGTGCATCTGAATCAGGCAAGTTAAAGTCAAAATTTCATTCTTAACAGATGACATGATACTTTATGTAGAAATCCCAAAACACCCCACCAGAAACTTGCTAGAACAGATACAGGAATTCAGTAAGTCAAATCATAAAAATTGATAAAGGGAAGTCAGTAACGTTTCTATACACTAAAAATGAAAAAAAGTAAAAATCAAGGAATGAATCCCATTTATAATTACACCAAAGCACAAAAGACAAGAAGGAATAAAGCTAACAAAGAAGGAAAAGCATCTTAGTCTGAGAACTGAGTAAGAAATTGAGGAAAACATAGAGTAATGGAAAAAATATATTATCCTCATAGACTGGAGAAAATATTAATAAAATCAGCATGATACTCAAAGAAATTTACATATTCAGTGCAAACCCTATCAAAATACTTCTAGCATTTTTATGAGAGCCAAAATAAACAAACCAATAATGTCTAAAAAACTGTGTGTAGGTTCCTCAAAGAGTTAAAAATAGACCTGCCCTATGACCCAGCAATTGCACTGGTGGGGATTTACCCCAAAGATACAGATGCCGGGGGTATGAAACGCTGGCACACCTGCACCCCGATATTTCTAGCAGCAATGTCCACAATATCCAAACTGTGGAAGGAGCCTCGGTGTCCATCGAAAGATGAATGGATAAAGAAGATGTGGTTTATGTATACAATGGAATATTACTCAGCCATTAGAAATGACAAATACCCACGATTTGCTTCAACATGGATGGAACTGGAGGATATTATGCTGAGTGAAGTCAGTCGATCAGAGAAGGACAAACATTATATGTTCTCATTCATTTGAGGAATATAAATAATAGTCAAAGGGAATAGAAGGGAATGGAGAAGAAATTTGTGGGAAATATCAGAAAGGGAGACAGAACATAAGGCTCCTAACTCTGGGAAATGAACTAGGGGTGGTGGAAGGGGAGGAGGGTGGGGGGTGGGGGTGAATGGGTGACAGGCACTGAGGGGGGCAGTTGACGGGATGAGCACTGGGTGTTATTCTGTATGTTGGCAAATTGAACACCAATAAAAAATAAATTTATTATTAACAAAATGTATGACACCATTAAAGACCCTGAAGATGAAAACGGATGTTGAGGAGATAAAAAGAAAGATACAGAAGACATCACGATGCCTGATATCAAGCTGTATTAGAAACTGTCATCCTCAAGACAGTGTGGTAATGACACAGAAACAGACTCATGGATCAAAGGAACAGAATAGATAATCCAGAAATGAACTACCCCTTCCATGGTCAACTAATCTTATAGAAAGCAGGAAAGAATACCCAATGGAAAAAAGATGATCTCTTCATAAAATAGTGCTGGGAAAATAGGACAGACACATGTAGAATAATGAAACTGGGCCATTTTCTTACACCACACACAAGATAAAGTAGATGACACACTTAATATGAGGCATGACGCCTCCAAAATACTAGAGTAGATCCAAGGGAGCAATTGGACCTCAGCCTCAGCAAAATCTTGTTTGATGTGTCTCCAAAGGCAAGGGAAACAAAAGGCAAAATGAAATATTAGGATTTCATCAAGATAAAAAGCTTCATCACAACAAAGGAAATAGCCAAAGAAACCAAAAGTCTATCTCGGGAAAGAAGAAGATATTTGCATTGGACGTATCAGATGAAGGGCTGGTATCCAAGACCTAAAATAACTTAAACTCAACACCGAAGAAACAAAAGATCCAGACAGAAATGAGCAGAAAACATAAACTGGTATTTTGCCTTATAAGTAGGGATCTCTTGCTTCTCCCTGCTTTAAGGATTTTCTCTTTATCTTTGGAATTTGCAAGTTTCACTATTACTGTCAAGGTGTTGAAAGGTTTTTATTGATTTTTTTTGGGGGGGGACTCTCTATCTTCTGGACCTGAATGTCACTTTCCCTCCCTAAATTAAGAAAGTTCTCAGGTATGATTTTTTCAATCATGCTTTCTGGCCCTTTGGCCCTCTCGGTGCTCACTGGGACCCCAATTATACGTAGATTTTTCCTGCAGAGAATATCATTTATTTCCTTCAACCTTTTCTAATGGTCTTTTAATATTCTTTTCTCCTCAGCTTCCCGCCTTGCCATCAACTGTCTTCTATGTCACTCACTCTTTCTTCTACCTCATTAACCCTCATTGTTAGGATCTCCAGTTTGGATTGCATGTCATTTAATGGGCTTTTAATTTCAGCCTGATTAGATCTAAATTCTGCAGTCATGAAGTCTCTTGAATCTTTTATGCTTGTTTTTCCAGAGCCACCAGTAGCTTTATATTTGTGCTTCTGAATTGGCATTTGACACCGAATTGTAATCCCAATTCAGTAACCCTTTGGCAGCAAGTACTGTCTCTGATATTTCTTCATGGTGAACACTTATCTCTAGTCACTTTGCTGTGTGGAGAGTGGATGTATGCATGGGCTGACTCAAGAATATCAATAACGACCTAAGTAAATTTCATCCTAGATTATTCTGACGTGGTCAGAGACCAGAAAATGAAAACAAAGATCAGAACCAAATAAAATAAAAGGACCACTAAAGTGAAAAAAAATTATTATTTTTATTTTAAATATTTTATTTATTTATTCATGAGAGAGAGAGAGAGAGAGAGAGAGGCAGAGACACAGGCAGAGGGAGAAGCAGGCTCCATGCAGGGAGCAGGATGTGGAACGCGATCCCAGGTCTCTAGGATCACACCCTGGGAAGAAGGTGGTGCCAAACTGCTGGGCCACTCAGGCTGCCCATGAAAAACAAATTTTAAAACAAAGTAGTAAAAAATAAAAGTCCAAAAATCCCAAAGAAGAAGAAAAAAAAGGAAAGAGGAAAAAGGAAGAGATAAAAGGCAAAGAGGAAAAAAGTAGAAAAAAGGGGTGTGGATTTGAGAGATAGTGGTGGTAGCAAAGTTGTAGCCAAGGGAGAATGTAGTCTACCTGAAGGGTCCTAGTGGGTGATCCAAATCCTCCAGTGCAGGAGCCGCAGAGTGAGGGTCCCTGGATCAGATTTGATGAAAAGACTTTGTGTACTGAGGGCTCCATTTCTGAAAAAAAAGAGTGTACTCATAGGATCTGGACATGGATCCCCCATACACAGGTTTACTACCTCAACCCCACATACTCATCCCCATTCTGCAGGGCTCTGTGACCCCCAAATGACACAGAGCATTGATGAAGATTGAAATATCTTCAAATCCCCCTCCTCACAGTTGAGAAGGCAAGCACTGAGTTTAGGGCAATGGCTTCTTTTACCAGTCTGGGTGTCCTGTGCTCCTCACCCCTGCTGCTGAACATCCCTTCCTGTGAGTGCCCATGTATGGGGCTCCCTCTGGGTAGGGGATTCCTGCCCCATCCTGAGGTGGCTTTCTCCACAGGGGATCTGTGCCAGGTCACCCTGTAGCAGTCTGGATCTGGGCTGAGGAAACCCAGGCAGATGCTGACTCACATGTTCCTTCTCTGGGTTCTCACTGATCATGTCAATGTGGGTATCACATGGGCCCATCAGCCCCATGTGCAAACCAACATATGGTGGGAAGATGCTAAATATTAGAACCCATTTTTGAAGTGCACCAAGATGTATAGAAAGTCAAACACCTAAAAGTAAATGTTCATGTTTCACACCAGAAGCACATCTATTCAATGTGATGAACAACCAGACTGAAGAGATAGAGCACAGTCTCTGTTGTGAAATCTAAAAGTCAAATTTGAGCCTGAGAAGAGAATTATATGACTCCACTCATGTGGAATTTAAGAAACAAAACAGATGAACATAGAGGAAGGGAAGGAAAAAAGATGAAATCACAGAGGGAGACAAAACATAAGAGACACTTAACACTAGAAAACAAAGTGACGTTTGTTGGTGAGGCAGGGGGATGGGTAATTGGGTGATGGCATTAAGGAGGTCACATGATGGGATAAGCAGTGGGTGTTTATACAACTGAAGAATCACTACATTCTACCTCTAAATAGAAAAATTCAGTGAATACATAATATTTTACATGGTAATGAAATGATTTTATGTACTGATGAAAGAAAAAATGAGAACAATGGATAGATTATAGATTGATATACATAGATGATATAGATAGATTATTGATAGATAGATGATAAATATAGATACATAGATATATAGACAGATGATTGATGATAGATAGATAGATAGATAGATAGATAGATAGATAGATAGATGATAGATAGATGGTAGTTATGATGCAGCAATCTTGCCATCTCCAACAACATGCATAGGTCTAGAGGGTATTAAGCTAAGTGAATTAAGTCATTCAGAAAAACACAAAACACCATATTATTATACTGTTATGTGGATTTAAAAAAACAAAATATAACTGATCAAAGGGGAAAAATGAGAGAGAGAAGCAAAGGAAAAAACAGACAACAAAGGGAACAACATGAGGGCTACCAGAGGGCTGGAGGTTGGGGAATAACAAATTAGATGGGAATGAAGGAGAACATTACTCTGAGCAGCACAAGTGACGTAAGGAGGTATCGGGTCACTACATCTGTACCTGTAACTAATATCACACACCCTGTTAACTAACTGACATGAAAATAAAAACTATTTTCTTATATTTCTACATATTCTATTTTTATTTAAATTCAGGAAGCAAATACCACTTCCACAGTTTCATAAGGAGCATTCAGTGATTCATCAGATGCATAAACACCCAGTGCTCATCATATCACGTGCTCTCCTTAATGCCCATCACCCAGTCACCCCATCCCCCCATTCACCTCCCTTCCAGAGATCCTCACTTTGTGGTTTGTGTCCTCTGATTGACTTATTAACTCAGCATAATACCCTCCAGTTCCAACCACGTTGAAGCAAATGGTGGGTATTCATCATTTCTAATGGCTGAGGAATATTCCACTGTATATATAGACCACATCTTCTTTATTCATTCATCTGTGGATGGACACCGAAGCTCCTTCCACAGTTTGGCTATTATGGACATTGCTGCTATAAACATTGGGGTGCAGGTGTCCAGCCGTTTCACTGCACCTGTATCCTTGATGCTATTTTATTTTTTTATTTTTTCAATTTCCTTTTATTGGATTTCAACTTGTCAACATATAGCATAACACCCAGTGCTCATCCCATCAAGTGCCCCCCTCAGTGCCTGTCACCCAGCCACCTTGACGCTATTCTAAAAGTTAATTCATGGAGAAAAAGACACGTTGAGTATGTGAGTGGAGATGAGTGAGATTTGCGACTGTATCCAGCCCAGGATGTCCTGTGTCTGCAGGTGTTCAGGGTGAGGAGCAGTTGGTGAAATCTGGGGGAGACCTGGTGAAGCCTGACGGGTCCCTGAGACTCTTATGTGAGTCCTCTACGTTCACCTTTCATAGCTACAGCATACATTGGCTCCACCAGTCTCCCGGTAGTGGCTACAGTGGGTCATATCCAATAGCAGTAATGGAAGTAGCATGTACTATGCAGACGCTGTAAAGGGCTGCTTCACCATCTCCAGAGACAACACCAGGAACATGCTGTATCTGCAGATGAACAGCCTGAGAGCTGAGGACACAGCCGTGCATTGCTGTGCGAGGGACACAGTGAGGGGACCTCATTGTGAGCCCAGACACAAACCTCCCTGTAGAAGAAGATCAAGAGTGCCAGGGGATGCCCACTACTCACCAGTTCTGTTTTCAAGCCCAGGAGCAGGTGCAGATGGAGGTGCAGATGGAGGTTCTGAGCAGGTTTCCTGTCAGGATCTGGGGTTTCGTGTCCAAGGTGAGTCTCTCTGGGCATAGCATTCTGTGTTTACCTATTCAGACTCAATCTTAGAAAGTGATGAAAACAACTATTTCCATGAGCCCAAAAGACTATCACTTGAATTTACATCTTTCTGACCCAAAAATATCAATGTATTACACATAACACCATGTGCATCATCTGAACTTTTTCAGGAGTTGTAGTGGAACTCACAGTACCTTTCTTAAACCCCCAGCAAATGTGCAATCTTGCTAGAAGCACATAAAGTGCATAATGGACATGGGACTACAGAGACTTCAAGAGTCTGAGCACAAGAAAAAAGACCTCTGGTTGTGGTTACTTTCAGTTAATATGGTCAGAACTGCAATTTCTGTAACAGCCTGAGAGACAGAATGATTCCCACTAGGACCTAGTATGAATGTGGAATCGAGAGATCACACACAGAAACACCCACAGACACACACGACAAGTGTATAAAACTTTTATCATCTTGACCATCCTGTTGTAGAGAGCAGGTCAGGCCTCTCAGCAATTTATAAATGCTTGGATGGAGTCAAAGAAGGACAGTGGCTCAGGGTGCATGTTGTGGGTCATTGGTGGGGGTGGGGTCCTGTTCCAGGAGGGCATTGCATGGATTCAATGTCCCCTGAGTATCAAAGGATGGAGAACTTGTGGGTTATTGCTGGATTTCCCATGGGTAGGACAGTGGGAGAAGAAGGAGTATTGGAGATCAGGGAACTAGCAAGGCATAATCAAAGAATTGGCGTGATGATTAATTCTACTACACAAGTATGAAAACTGAGATAAGAAAAGAGACACATGATCATTCTACTGAGAAAGGGCTCCTAATACGTGGAAAATCAGAAGAACAATAAGAGGGAAGAATCACAAACTATAAAATGATCATAAAAATAGACCAAGGCTTTATTCAGGATCTCAGGTGGAAGGTGTCATCTCCCCAAGGTCACCAGCTGGTTCTGAAGGTCATGTGTACAGGGTTGCATGCAGTGACCAGAAGCCTCTACTGGATCCATGAGGATGCTCAGGGTGTGGAGCTGGATTGGAGGACCTTCCACTTGCAGGGAATAACTCATCGATCCTTCAGGTGCTGTCAGCTCACTGTGTGTGACCCCTACCATCTCCATGTTGGAACCTACTGTTCATGTGATGGGAGGAGGTGGGGCCTTAGGGGAGCACTTAATCAAAAGGTGCACCCTCATGATGGGATCAGTGGGAGTTTTCTCTGCTTGTTGGAGTTTGATGTGTGTGTTCCTCCTGAGATAAGGAACTTTTCAGTTCTTATTTGAACAAATAATTTCTGTGTTTTTATCCTCTTTCTTCATCTATTTTGGCTCCTATCATGTGAATATTATTATAACTTCATAAGTCACAGAGATCCCTACATCTAGCTTTTTGTCTTTACCTTTTTTCCCTCTTCTTTTCAGTAATTATTTTCTATAATTATATCGTATCTTATAAGACTCACTTACTCACTTCCCTAATTCATCCACCATCATTACTATGGCCTCCACCTGGATTACATCTTGGTTATACTATCTATAATTTGGCCTTTTTAATTCTCCTTCATTTATCTAAGCAGAAAAGGAAACTCTGTTGTCTTCTCTCCGTTTCCAAGGCTAGCTAGTATGCTTTCAATCATTTTTTTTTTAATTCTAAGTCAGGTGTCTTCATCTATTGATGAAGTCTCTTCTCTTTAGATTAGTATTCTATTCATTCTCATCAGTAAATATTTTCATTGTTCCTTTTTTCCCTATGAAGACATAAATAAAGGGGAAAAGAGAAAAATGTAAAAAAAGAAGATCCCAGATTTGTTTCGTTATGCCTCTTGAAGGAAAACATATCAAGAAAATAAAAATAAATTTAATTAAATTGGAATTAGAAAAAAAATAAGTCTATTATATATAGAAACATAAATCTGAAATAGAAAAAAATAAAAAGAAAAAGTAATAATAAATAAAGAATGATTTGAATATAACTAAATAATTGGAAAAACAATGGAGAGTAAAATTGGAAAGGAAGCTAGGTCCTACCTACCCTAGCGCTGACTTCTAGCAGCACACTCTGACCACCAGCCTTGCTGACATGGAATTGCTGGTCCTGATCCCCTGGGGAGGCTCTGCTGTGCTCACTGTCAGGGGTTCTGCCTTAGTGGACATGCACATCTAGGGGGCAGGGGCTGGGACTCAGGGTGGATAGCTCTGGGCTCTAGCAGGTTGCACTCTTCCGCTCCCTGATGGGCTGGTGAAGGGTGACCATGGTCCCCTACCTTTAGCCTCAGGTTGAATATTCGCCCCCCTCACGCTTCAGGGAGCCCTCACAGGAGAGCCATCAACCCCATTCTGTCCTCCGTTTCCGTCTGAACTCCATGTTCACCCTGCCTATGTCTGAGCTGGTTTATCTCAGGCACATGAGTGAGTGTCCAAGCGTCAATATGAGGGAATCGCCTGGTGTGGACTGGGGATGTTCTTCTGAGGGAGTGTCTCACAGTCTCTTACCTTCTGCCTGCTGGTCTCAGGATAGAGGTCACAGGATCACACAGGGTACAGTTTATGGAAACACACTGGACAATGCCTGTACTCAGACCCACGGTTCACCCCCTCTCGAGGTTCCTGTGCCTCTTAACCATCCCTCACATCGTGCCATATGTTCTTCTTAGGACGCACGGTACCTCATACCCTGGAAATATCCCCACTTTGCTATTGAGCACCATCATGCCAGGCTTGTCCCCAGGATCACACTTCTAAATGTTCACACATTCCTCTCTGGTACTTCTAGACCTTCACAGTAGATTCTGGAAGCTACGACCCTCCATGCTGTCATCCCCAGGTTTATATCTCCCTGTAGAAGAGGATCAGGACCACTAGGAAGTGTATACTACTCACCTATACTTCTGACTTGAAGTCCCAGAAGCAGGTGCAGATGGAGGTTATGTGCAGGTTTCCTTTCAGAGTCTGAGGCTTCCTCTCCATGGAGCAGTTTCTCCCAAGGAGCCTCTCTGAACACAGGGTTCTATGCTTACCTATGCATTTTCTAACTTAGAAACGTAGTTATCATATGAAGACACATCACATAAACTTGCAGAAAACCAAGTAAATTGCATTAAATGACTCTTGTATTTAAAAATGAAAAAAAAATAAATAAAAATGAATGACTTACAAGAATCCTGATGTTTTTCCAGAGAAGCTTCGGAGGAGCCACTGCTGCACTCTCTGTGCATCACAGGACAACTCAGCTCAATGAAGAAGAGAGTCTAGTTTCTGCCTGCTGGTTTCAGAATAGATGTCACAGGATCACACAGCGTTCAGTTTATGGAAACAAGGCACAACTCCTGCACTCAGACCCAATGTTCACAGGTCTATAGGTTCCAGTCGTTCTTATCCATGCATCACGTTGTGCCACTTTTTCTTCTTGGCACTCAGGGGGTCCTTAGATCCAGAAATTTCCCTATTTTTCCATTTAAGCACCATCATGCCAGGTCCGTCCCCCGCAGGAGTACAATTGTACACGTTCATACATTCCTCTCTTGTCCTTAAAATCCTTGACAGTAGCTTCTGCAAGCAACCTCCCTCCTGCTGTCATCCCTACGATTGTATCTCCCCAATGTCAACACCGCACAGCTCCAGCACTCCAAAACCTGCTCAGTATTCTTTTAGGAGTCCTCCTGTTGTTGCTTTTTCAACTCTGATTGATTTCATGGATGTTCGAAATGATTCAATAACTATCCAGCTGTTTCAGGGATGTGACAAGCCCTGAGTGCCCTAAACCTTCTGACATGTTAACTTCTCTCTCCCATATTTTATTATACTAAAGATGGTGTGGTTAATTTTTTCTGATTTATATGTTGGAGGTGAACATTGGACCCTGGTGTTTTGTTTCAGAGTATCGTAAACTTATTTTCACCCCTACTCTGATTCTGGATCCTAAGGACTCATTTTTGTTTGTACAAGCCTACGGAGTATTGTACTAATATTATATTATGTTTCAGGAAGTAATCATAGACATATGTGGTCCAAGCACATAAGGTCATCCAACAAGTGACATAAGGAGCTATGTACCGCCTCACAGTGAGACCAGGGCTTCAAGGAGGGCACAGATGCTCCCAAAGGACCAGAATTGCAGGAATATTATTGGCAGGACTCCATGTCTCTGTGTAGGTGACACAGGTGCCATTTGGGTGGTGGGCTCTGCTTGCAGTCTTCCTGATGCATATTATCCATTGAAAGATGGAAAGAGGGGTACCTGTGTGCTCAGCAGTTTAGGGCCACCTTCAGCCCAGTGCCTGATCCTGGAGATCAGGGATTGAGTCCCACAACAGGCTCCATGCATGGAGCCTGCTTTTCACTCTGCCTGTGTCTCTTCATCTCTCTCTCTCTCTCTGTGTCTCTCATGAATAAATAAAACATTAGAAAAACAAAGATGGAATGGACTATATTTGGAAACAGAACAGAAGTCCTGTATGCAGCCCGCAGGTTCATGAGGACTGATCTAAGAAAACCAAAATTACGATTGATCTGAGGCACAAATTGAAGTTGGTTTGAAATGGAAAGTTTCTGCTGCATTTGTTATCAAAAATACCTGATAAATCCATAGAAGAAGTTCATGGTAGATAGTTTTCTTCTCTTAGATGGAATATAGTATTGGAATGTAAAAATAATTCATGAAAAACTTACAGTTGCAAAGCAGCACCATACTGTTAGTTTAGGAGGGATAAGAAAAATAGAAATATAGGGTATACAATGGAAAATGTTTGTTCTGACACAAGTTTATTATATCCCAATCTCTGCTTGAATGAGCTCATTCTGCATCAGGTAAGCTCATCAACGTGGTTACAGAAGATCATAGAGTTAACTGCAGTGAAACACCGTGACTGAGGTGTTAGAGACTTACAAATAGAACTGCATTACCTGAAACCCTCTGAAATTCAGCTAAATTCTAAATTTAGAATTGCAGGAATATTATAGGCTAGACTCCGTGTCTTTGTGAAGTGGACACAGGCGTCTTTTGTTTGGTGGTCTCTGCTGGCAGTCTTCCTGATGCATGTGATCCATTCAAAGTTGCAATGTGTTAGACTTGGAGACAGAAGACAAGTCCTGTACATAGCCCATAGGGTCACGGGGAATGATCTGAGAAATTCAAAATTAAGGTTGATTAAAGTCATAGATTGAAAAGAATTGAAACTGAATTTTCCTGCCACATTTGTTATTAAAAATCCCTTTCATCAAAATACATCATTTTTTAAATAATAAATTTATTTTTTATTGATGCTCAATTTGCCAACATACAGAATAACACCCAGTGCTCATCCTGCCAAGAGCTCCCCTCTGTGCCCCTCACCCAGTCACCCCAACACTCCGCCCACCTCCCCTTCCAATACCCCTTCTTCAAGAGAGTCAGAGATACTCAGACACTTTGGATCTTCAGTATAAGGATGTTCTTTTAGAACGTTTCCAGAAGATGAGGATATGATGACCCAGTGAGATTTGTGTCTCTCCATCCCCTTACAGGGTTGTGTTGTAGTGATGGTTGTGACATATGTGTCTTGTCACTTGCGAACATGTGGTGCCCTATGTGCTTATTTCAAACTCACCTGCATCAGTGACTCTCCCTCTGGGCATGATTTCAGAATCCCTTTAGGATTTCCTCAATAGAACCCCTCAAGGGACCTACATGACTTATTTACTCTTTCTCATTGTATTTAAATGCAATTATTTTTGTCATGGGATAGGCAACAACCAGGTAACATGACCTGGTCATGTCAATATTTAACAGAGCCCTACCATCCTAATCCATAATTTACATGTGAACTTACATGACGGTGAAGCTGTTTCAGGGAAGGTTAGTCCATTCATGGTCATCAAGGCAGTGGAGCAGCTCCAAATGCCCAGAAGCAAGGCAATAGTTGGCTTTGCCAATTTCACTACTACTTATACACATACCAGCTGTCTCCAACACGCACACTCAGAACATAATGGGAGAGGATGGAGCAAGGGATGGAGCACACATTTCCTCTGGCAGTGTGCAGACCTGGACCTGAGATGGGCTTGGATGAATCTGTAAGTTCACAGTGCAGTTGGCAATGGATTGTTATCATTTGCCATTGGTTTAGTTTCCTCTTTAGATGCTCACACCCTACCTTGTTGAGGCCTGTTTTTGGGATTTTGTGACTCTCTTCCTGGCTGCAACAGAGAGCTGTTCTGAACATGGCCTCCTATCTCTGGCCTGGGGTTGAATGTTTGCACTTCCAGTCTTCAGGGAGCCCTCACAGGAGAGCCATGAAGCCCTTTCTGTCCTCAGTTTATGACTGAACCCCATGTTAACCCTGTTTGTGTCTAAGCTGGCTTATCTCAGGCACATGAATGAGTCACTAAACGTCAATAAGAGGGATTCCTGTGGTGTGGACCTGGGATGGTCCTCCGAGCAAGGGTCTCATGGTCTCTTACTTTCTGCTTGCTGGTCTCAGGATAGAAGGCACAAGACCAAACAGGGTTCAGTTCATGGAAACACAAATCACAATGCCTGCACTCAGACATAATGTTTACCCATCTCCAGAATCCTGTTCTTTTTAATCATCCATCACATTGTGCCACTTTTTCTTTGTAGGACTCAGGGGGACCAGAGATCCTGGAAATTTACCCACTTTGCCACTTGAGCACCATCATACCAGGTTCGCTCCATGCAGGACCAGAATTCTTTTTTTTTAAATTGGTGTTCAATCTTCCAACATACAGTTGGAAAGTGTTAGATTTGGAGACAGAACAGAAGTCATGTGCACAGCCCCAGGGTCAGGGGGACTGATCTGAGAAAACCAAATTTAAGGTTGATTAGAGGCACAGATTGAAATTGAATTGAAACTGAATTTTCCTGATACATTTGGTTTTTCTCCTTTTATTTTATATTTTTTATTAAATTTATTTTGTATTGGTGTTCAATTTGGCAACATACAGAATAACACCCAGTGCTCATCCTTTCAAGTGCCCCCCTCAGTGTCTGCCACCCAGTCATCCCCACCCCCACCCTCCTCCCCTTCCACCACCCTTAGTTCTTTTCCCAGAGATAGGAGTCTTCCATGTTCTGTCTCCTTTTCTGATATTTCCTACCCATTTATTCTCCCTTCCCCTCTATTCCCTTTCCTTATTATTTATATTCCCCAAATGAATGAGACCATATAATGTTTGTCCTTCTCCAATTGATTTATTTCACTCAGCATAATACCCTCCAGTTCTATCCACATCAAATCAAATGGTGGGTATTTGTCATTTCTAATGGCTGAGTAATATTCCATTTTATATATAAACCACATCTTCTTTATCCATTCATCTTTTGATGGACACGGAGGCTCCTTCAACAGTTTCCTGCCATATTTATTATCAAAAATACCCGATAAATCTGTTGAAGGGTTCAAGGGTAGATATTTTTCTTCTCTTCGATGGAATATACTATTTGAATGTAAAAGGAATTCATCAAAAACTTACAGTGGAAAGGCAGCATTACACTGTTCATTTAGGAGGGATAAGAAAAATAGAATATAGGCTATACCATGGAAAATGTTCATCCTGAGACCAGTTTATTATATCCCAAACTCTGCATGAATTCAGCTTATTCTGTTTCAAGTAAGTTTATCAAAGCCATTACAGACAATCACAGATTTGACTGGAGTGACACACAGTGACTGAGTTGATAGAGAGTTACAAATCCAAATACATTACCTGAAACACTGAAATTCAGCTAAAATCTAAATTTAGCAAAATCATGTGATCCTTGATACAGGAGGGGTCCACTTTTCTAAGGAACCCTGCCAGTCTGTCTATCAGGTGTTTCAAGAGGGCCAGTAAGTTCTGTGGAGAGGAGCACAGGCCAAGATTCTGACTCACTGAAATGTGCACAAGGACATATGACAAACACTCTACAATTTAAGGGGTAGGAAAAAATCACTCTATGGGGACACATGACACCTAAAAGCCAAGATTTACATGCAAAAAACATTACAAAATACCACATGGACACAAAGTCTGAAGTCTGGAATATTACTTAATAAAAACATAGTTTCTCAAAGCAGTCAATATGAACACACAAAGGCAGTCCCAACAGTTTGACAAGTAGGGCAAGAGGAGAACAGGTAGGACTCGAGATCCAGGAGTTATCAGGTAACATTCAAAAACATGGTGTGGTGAAAAATGCCACTAAACAATTATGAAAAATAAGGGAAGAAAGTTGGAGGAGGTCCTTTCATTGATCTTCAGGTGTAGATATCAGCTCATTGTGTGTGACCTCTACCATCCCCTTGTTGAAACCTAAGGCCCATGAGATGGGAGGAGGAGGTGGGACCTTGGGGAGCACTTAAGTCAGCAGATCGATCCCCATGATGGCATCAGGAACCTTATTCACCAGGACTAGGAAATCTCCATGCCTCCTGCGCCATGTAGAGTGACAGGGAAAGGATAGACTAGGATGTGGGTGCTCTCCAGACACCACATCTGTGTGCACCTGGAACTCAGACATCCCAGATTCCAGATCTGTGAGAATGAGTGTCTGTAGTTTGATCCACCCAGTCCATATACTCCTCTAGGATTTTGATGGAATCTTGTCTCACATTTAGATCTTTCATCCATTTTGAGTTTATCTTTGTGTATGGAGTAAGAGAATGCTCTAGTTTCATTCTTCTGCATGTGGATGTTCAATTTTCCCAGCACCATTGAAGAGACTGTCTTTCTTCCAAAGGATAGTATTTCCTCCTTTATTGAATATTAGTTGACCATAAAGTCCAGGGGCCACTTCTGGGTTCTCTATTCTGTTCCATTGATCTATGTGTCTGTTTTTGTGCCAGTACCACACTGTCTTGATGACCACAGCTTTGTAGTACAACCTGAAATCATCATTGTGATGCCCCCAGATGGGGTTTTCTTTCTTAAAATTCCCCTGGCTATTCGGGGTCTTTCCTGATTCCACACAAATCTTAAAATGATTTGTTCTAACTCTTTGAAGAAAGTCCATGGTATTTTGATAGGGATTGCATTAAACGTGTACATTGCCCTGGGTAACATTGACATTTTCACAAGATTAATTCTGCCAATCCATGAGCATGGAATATTTTTCCATCTCTTTGTGTCTTCCTCAATTTCTTTCAGAAGTGTTCTATAGTTTTGAGGGTATAGATCCTTTACATCTTTGGTTAGGTTTATTCCTAGGTATCTTATGCTTTTGGGTGCAATTGTAAATGGGATTGACTCCTTAATATCTCTTTCTTCAGTTTCATTGTTAGTGTATAGAAATGCCATTGATTTCTGGGCATTGATTTTGTATCCTGCCACGCTACCAAATTGCTGTATGAGTTCTAGCAATCTTGGGGTGGAGGCTTCTGGGTTTTCTACGTAGAGTATCATGTCATCTGGGAAGAGGGAGAGTTTGACTTCTTCTTTGCCAATTTGAATGCCTTTAATGTCCTTTTGTTGTCTGATTTCTGAGGCTAGGACTTCCAGTACTATATTGAATAGCAGTGGTGTCTTATTCCTGATCTTAGGGGAAAGGCTCCCAGTGCTTCCCCATTGAGAATGATATTTGCTGTGGGCTTTTAGTAGATGGCATTTAAGATGTTGAGGAAAGTTCCCTCTATCCCTGCACTCTGAAGAGTTTTGATCAGGAATGGATGCTGTATTTTGTCAAATGCTTTCTCTGCATCGAATGAGAAGATCATATGGTTCTTGGTTTTTCTCTTGCTGATATGATGAATCACATTGATTGTGTTATGAATGTTGAACCAGCCTTGTGTCCCGGGGATAAATCCTACTTGGTCATGGTGAATAATTTTCTTAATCTGCTGTTGGATCCTATTGGCTAGTATCTTGTTGAGAAATTTTGCATCCATGTTCATCAGGGATATTGGTCTGTAATTCTCCTTTTTGGAGGGGTCTTTGTCTGGTTTTGGAATTAAGGTGATGCTGGCCTCATAGAACAATTTTGGAAGTACTCCATCTCTTTCTTTCTTTCCAAGCAACTTAAGTAGTATAGGTAAGATTTCTTCTTGAAACGTTTGATAGTATTTCCCTGGGAAGTCATCTGGCCCTGGACTCTTGTGTCTTGGGATGTTTTTGATGACTGCTTCAATTTCCTCCATGGTTATTGGCCTGTTCAGGTTTTGAATGTCTTCCTATTCCTACTTTGGTAATTTGTGGCTTTCCAGGAATGCGTCCATTTCTTCTAGATTGTCTAATTTATTGGCATATAGCTGTTCATAATATGTTTATAAAATCGTTTGTATTTCCTTAGTGTTGGTAGTGATCTCTCCTTTCTCATTCATGATTTTATTAATTTGAGTCTCCTCTCTCTTCTTTTTAATAAGGTTGGCTAATGGTTTATCTATCTTATTAATTCTTTCAAAGAACCAACTCCTGGTTCTGTTGATCTGTTCCACAGTTCTTCTGGTCTCTATTTCGTTGAGTTCTGCTCGAATTTTAATTCTTTTCTTCTGCTGGGCTTGGGGTCCATCTGCTGTTTATTCTCTAGGTCCTTTATGTGTAAGGTTAGCTTTTGTATTTGAGTTCTTTCCAGTTTTTGAATGGATGCTTGTATTGCGATGTATTTCCCCCTTAGGACTGCTTTTGCTGCATCCCAAAGATTGAACGGTTGTATCTTCATTCTCATTAGTTTCCGTGAATCTTTTTAATACTTCCTTAATTTCCTGGTTGACCCTTTCATCTTTTAGCAGGATGGTCCTTAACCTCCACGTGTTTGAGGTCCTTCCAAACTTCTTGTTGTGATTTAGTTCTAATTTCAAGACATTATGGTCTGAGAATATGCAGGGGACGATCCCAATCTTTTGGTATCGGTTCAGACCCGATTTGTGACCCAGCATGTTGTCTATTCTGGAGAAACTTCCATGTGCACTTGAGAAGAATGTGTATTGAGTTGAGTTTGGATGTAAAGTTCTGTAGATATCTGTGAAATCCATCTGGTCCAGTGTATCATTTAAAGCTCTCGTTTCTTTGGAGATGTTTTGTTTAGAAGACCTATCGAGTGTAGAAAGCGCTAGATTGAAGTCACCAAGTATAAGTGTATTATTATCTAAGTTTGCCTTAACTTTGGTTATTAATTGATTGATATATTTGGCAGTTCCCACATTCGGGGCATATATATTGAGGATTATTAAGTCCTCTTGTTGGATAGATCCTTTAAGTATGAGATAGTGTCCCTCTTCATCTCTCACTACAGTCTTTGGGGGTAAATTGTAGTTTATGTGATATAAGGATGGCTACCCCTGTTTTTTTTGAGGACCATTTGAATGGTAAATTGTTCTCCAACCTTTTATTTTCAGGTTGCAGGTGTCCTTCAGTGTAAAATGAGTCTCTTGTAGACAGCAAATAGATGGGCCCTGCTTTTTTATCCAGTCTGAAACCCTGCCCTTTTGATGGGGTCATTAAGCCCATTGACGTTCAGAGTTACTATTGACAGATAGGAGTTTAGTGTCATGATATCTATTCAGTCTTTGTTTTTGTGGATTGTTGCACTGAACTTCTTCTTAAAGAGGAATTGTAAGAGTCTGCCTTAAAATTTCTTGCAGAGCTTGTTTGGAGGTCACATATTCTTCCAGATCCTGCCTGTCTTGGAAGCTCTTTATCTCTCCTTCCATTTTGAATGAGAGCCTTGCTGGATAAAGTATTCTTGCTTGCATGTTTTTCTCATTTGGGACACTGAATATATCCTGCCAGTCCTTTCTGTCCTTCCAGGTCTCTGTGGAGAGGTCTGCTTTTACCCTAATATTCTTCCCCATAAAAGTCAGGGCTTTCTTGTCTCTTGCTGCTTTAAGTATCTTCTCTTTATCTTTGGAATTTGCAAGCTTCACTATTAAATGTTGAGGTTTTGAATGGTTTTTATTGATTTTAGGGGGGATCTCTCTATTTCCTGGATCTGAATGCCTGTTTCCCTTCCCAGATTAGGAAAGTTTTCAGCTAGGATTTGTTCAAATACATATTCTGACCCTATGTCTCTTTCGGCGCCCTTGGGAACCCCAATTAAACGTGTTTTTCTTCCTCAGGCCGTTGTTTATTTCCCTTAATCTGTCTTCATGATCTTTTAATTGTCTGTTTCTTTTTTCCTCAGTTTCCCTCTTGCCATCAACTTGTCTTCTATGTCTCACACTCGTTCTTCCACCTCGTTAACCCTCGCCGTTAGGACTTCTAGTTTGGATTGCATCTCATTCAATTGATTTTTAATTTCTGCCTGATTGGATCTAAATTCTGCAGTCATGAAGTCTCTTGAGTCCTTATGCTTTTTTCTAGAGCCACCAGTAGCTCTATAATAGTGCTTCTGAATTGGCTTTCTAAAAAAAAATTTAAAAAAAAATGAATTGGCTTTCTGACATTGAATTGTAATCCAGATTTTGTGACTCTGTGGAAGAGAGGACTGTTTCTGATTCTTTCTTTTGAGGTGAGGTTTTCCTTCTAGTCATTTTGCTTAGTGCAGAGTGGCCAAGACCAAGTTGTATTGGGAAAAGGGAAAAAGGGAGAGAGAGAGAAGGAAAGAAAAGAGAAAAAGAAAAAAGAAAAAAGGAAGAAAAAAAGGAAAAAAGAAGAAAAAGAGAAAGAAAAATAAAGAAAGGTGAAAAAAGGGTGGGGGAAGCAATCAGAAATCAAAAAGAAAAAGAAAACACGGGGGAGTATCTTCTGATTCTATATACTTTATGTCCCTTGACTTCCCCTGGAACTTGTCAGTCTAGCTGGTCTTCTGGGAGAGAGTCCTTTTGTGCTGATTTTCAGGTGTTAGCACTTGGGGGAGCTGCTCTGCCCCCTGCCTGGTGCAGGGTTCAGTAGGGGTTGTTTATCCCGTGAGGCTGCAGGAGGAACAATCCCAGTGGCTGTGGCAGCTCAGGAAACCAGGATTCAGCTCCAGCAGGAACTTCTCAGTCTTCAGGGGCCTGGAGGCTCTGTGGGCGTGGCCGCTGATCTGCTCAGCTTGGGTCAGGAGCATCCTTGCTGTCCTGGGCCCTCCAGACCTCTGCCTGTCCCTGTTGGAGTCAGGATCTTGGGCTGTGTCCAGGCGCCCTGTGCTCCGGGGTCTGCGCTGTTGGATTCGTGCCCCTGGCCAGGCAGCCGCCTCTCCGAGGAGCCACTGCCCGAGCCCCTCCCAGCTGCTCTGGGTCCCGCCATGTGTGCTGCAGCCCTTCAAGGAGCTCGTCGGTCTCACCTGCGCACACCACAGGTGTCTGTTAGTGTCCCAGGGAGCCTGAAGGCATCCCTGCCCTCCTGGGGTCCTGCTCTAACTCCCTATGGGTGCCTTTCCACCTGGGAAGGTTGGTGCAGCTCCTGCTTCTCTGGGACGGGGCTCTCCTGTCCTGGGGACACTCACCCAGGCCTTACCTGGCTCCTCGCGGGGCCCCTCCCCCTTGGAGGGCTCTTGTTTCTTTATTTCTTTTTCCCCATCTTCCTACCTTGATAGAAGCACAAACTTCTCACTGTAGCGTTTCAGCTGTTCTCTCTTTAAATCTCAGGCTGAATTCGAAGATTTTCAGGATGATTTGTGGTTTATCTAGGTAATTTGGTGGGGACAGATGATTTGGGGACCCTAGTCTTCCACCATCTTGCCCCTCCTCCCCTTTTCCTGTTGTTACTGCAAAGACTCTCTCTCACTCACAGGGTTTTCCAACCACCAACATGAATTCACCTGGGTTTAGTTCGACACACAGAACTGGAAGGATACCTGGACTTTATACACGAAAGTGGCTGCACCTGCTCATGAGGGTTTCCTTTCCCAATTCACAGAACTTTCTCATTTGACGTCTTTTGCTCAAAGAATGAGGCCAGCCCTCTGGAGTCCCCTGTGTAGGTTCCAGCTGAGATCCGGCCCTCTGAATCACAGGCATTTACTCATGAGAATATTTGATGCCCCTCTGCACACAGAACTTCCACACCAGTGTCTCAGGACGGATTAAAGTTGAGGGGCTACAGGATGCCCATCTGTCTGAGGAAGAGAATGAAGGGTGTACACGGAAAAAGTGACACCAGCTCAAGCACAGTCTCTCAAGATTCATACCGACCCGGGGTCCCTATGTCATGGACCATGGAACCTCCTTTTCATAGGAGTCTTGGCCAATACCTCTCCCTACTCTCGGTCTGTTGGTTTAGCAGGAATGTCTGCTGGCGTTCTGGCAGAAGCACAGATCCAGGAGGACCTGCTGCCTGAGGTGCAAGGAGCAGATGTCAGGAGGAGGGGCAACCAGCAGGATGGAGCCCCATGAATGGACAGAACCAGAGCTTTCTGGCAAAGAGTTCTTATGTGGAACATGGGGTGACTCTCAGGGAGCTGGACCCATTCACCTGCCCCTCTGCTCTCTCACACACCAGGTGACCTGCAGCATCTCCTGAGTCACCTGAGATGATGCTGCTAGATCTGCTCCTTCAATTTTCAGAGTCACCACTTCCACAATCATGAGGTTTCCACGCCCTCAGCTGTAGTCCAGGGATGGCCAATGCATGATGGTTCCTGTCCCTCCTCTCCTCCAGGACTATGTTTACACTTCGTGGTGTCCACCCTAAAGCACAGCAGTCAGCACAGCCCAGAGTCCCTGCACTGACCATGTCTCCTGTATGATGGGGATGAAACCAGTGCCCAGCCCAGGTCATTGGGGATACACACCCTAACACAATAATATGTGATTTGCACAGCCCAATTGAAGAGGATTGTGAGAACAAGCTGGACGATATACACTGTGGCAATGACCAGAATGCCCCCAGGCCCCAAAGCACTGCTCACCATGAAGAAGACCCATGAGTACCATATACACACAACATCAAGCTCTAGTGAAGAGGTATTTTATTCAAACCAGAAGCAGATTCATCTCATCCACTCTGGTTTTTATGTGCAGCTCTTCTCTTCTTGAAACCTGACATACACCTGAGCCCATCTGCACAAGTGAAACAGGAACTGATCTCCATAGGGAAACCACCAGTTCAGAAATCCTTCCCTGTCACTTAGAGGATGCTGATCCAACATGCAGTATTCCAGGAACCTTATTTCTGCATCATATCCTTTATTTGCTTCTGTGGGGAATGCCCTCTCCTGACATCCATGGCCTCAAATCAGGGTCCTGGCTATGCCCTCTGAGAAAGGGGAAATCCAGGGACTCGATGTTTATGGAGACCTCCCTATGGGTATGGGGCACAGTGCTGGAAGCAAAGACAGGGTGAGTCAGCCTGGAAATAATCATCTGAGGGGTAGGCCTGGGCCCTCATATCCACAAACTTGCAGGATCCCAGGCATTTGGAGGACAGACAAACCCAGTATGTACTCTCTTCCCTATCTCTGCTTGAATCATATTTTCTTTAGTTGGGTTGACTTGAAACAAGCCACATGCCCAGGCGCAGCATCCATGTGGAGGACACCGCCCATGAGCTGGATGCAGGGAAGAAGGGCACATTGGGATCTTGGCTGCAAATATCAGCTACAGTGTGTGTGTGTATGTGTGTGTGTGTGTGTGTGTGTGTGTGTGTGTGTTATTGAACAGTGGAGTTGCAGTGCCCTGTGAGCTGCATGTGTCTTCATAAAAAATAATTAGATATGACCTTCAGGAACCTTCCTGGTAACCTAAAGGAGATAAGGGGTTCCACAAAGCCTTGACAGTTCCTGATCTTATGGTGACTGAGAACTTTCAGTGCATCTGGTGCTACAGGGAAATGTCTCCACCAGAAGTTCAGAGGACCCTTGCTTGAGGTCTCCTTGCAGACTGTGCATAGCTAGGAACCCAGGTCACTATTGCAGATGATATCAGAGCACATGGTGTCACTGGAAGAGCTCTCTGAAGGAACAACACACCCATTGTTGGGGCAGAAAGGTTTCTCTCATTCCCTTCTACATTCTTAGGATGGGTTAATAATTACTTGGACATACGACGAACAGGAGAAAAATAGTATTAATCTTGCATGTGTAGCAGCTTGTAAAATATAAAGACACAGAAATGTGAGCAAACTAGAAAGGACTTACATCTCTATACAGGGTGGGGATTGGGAGGCATGACAACAGATAGAAATGTGGGTTTGCAGAAGTAAACTCCTAGAGAAGTAAGGTTTGTTTTACAGCTTCTTTGGCCCTAAAATCTTATTTCCTATGGTAATGAAATGTTTCTTCCTGAATCAGAGAGGACGGCTTTCCTTCGGGAGATTGATTTCACCTCAGAGGTCGGGAGGGTCAGTATATCTCAGCATTGGCTCTTTCTCGAGGAGCATCAATTCCAGAGACACACTTGGGAGGTCATATTCTGTGCCCATTCACAATGTACTACTTGAGTAGAGACACTGCAGTAAATACCCTGTGAGCCCAGACGGGGTCCTACAAGCAGAGTCGGGGTCTGGGCTACAGGGGGCGCTCAGGACCAGGCAGCACAAGGCTCCTGCCCCAGGAGCAGATGCACAGGGATCTGGGGAAGGCTTTCTCAGAGAGGATGGGGTCGCCTTGTTCGAGGAACTACATTAAATGAGGTAGGACAGGGAGTGCTACAGGGTGTGTAATATTTTTTATAAAGAATATTTACATAAATAATACCTAAAAGTAAAATTTATTGATAGACAAAATACTGAAATATGTGATTATGAATAGTTGACTCTATATCAATAACTACATGAATTTATATTTAAAATTTCCTTCAAATGTACTCATTTTATTAGAATATCCCTTAGTCAAAATCATTATCTGCCTGTCTTACATACATGATGATATCACCCTCAGCTCCCATCTACACTTCCCTGTCTGCAAAGTCTAAGAACTGCCCCCCAAGAATGAGCAGAAACTGATTTCTGCCAAGTCAGCCCAAGCCCCATATGTCTCTCCCCTTTTGCATCATGACGTTTCTCCAGGGTTTCATAACTGCTCAGTATCCTCAACCAGCTCTTGTCCCAAACACAAAACATGATCCATTATTCATAGCAATTAGCTTCTCAGGAATTTATAAGATGGCATCTTTCTGAAATTACTTTAACCCACAAGAGGTAATAGCATGAATTTTTAAGAGTTCTTCTGAGGAACTGGACCCATCACATTGGCTCCCATGACTGAATAGGCTGAGAGGTCCTTGATCTACATTCATGAGGTGGGGACCCAGTGAAGCCAGTGGAGTAATTCTCGTCTGACACTGAAGTAGTCTCTCATTGGAGCATCTGGAGACGTGCATGTTTAACTGTCTCCAAGGCAGGAGGACGTGGATATTCCAAATCAAGCCTCCAGGCAGGAGGAATGATGGAACTTTTCATCCTTCTGTTATTTATTCTATTCAGAAAAACTCTGGCATCCTTTTTTCTTTTCTTTTTTTTTTGAAGATTTTATTTATTTTTCATGAGACATACAGAGACAGTCGCAGAGACAGGGGCAGCGGGAGAAGCAGGGTTCACGCAGGCAGCTCAATGAGTGACTCGAACCTGGGACTTGAGGACGACCTGAGCTGAAGGCAGTTGCTCAACCACTGAGCCACCCAGGCGTCCTGAGTGTATATTGTTTACATCCACCCAGTCCTTGCACAATATTACAGCAGCCAGAAGAGGGTACAACCGTAGTGACACATGGATCCAAGTAATGATGCTCTGATAAGTCATGTCTCTGATGACCCTGAGGGATTTGAGTGGTACCATCTCCTTCCAGAGTTGTGTTATACTGACTGCTGGGAGGTGTGTGCCTCACCACTGGGAACGAAGTTGGTCCCCCATGTCCCCAACCTAATACCCACCTGCATCTGTTACTCTCCCTCCAGAGCCGAGGGAGGTTTCCAATGGTGAGCTCATTACTGGAAATCCACAAACACCTACAATACCTGTTTATCCTTTATGTATATTTTTATATGCATTCATTCTTCTAGAGTGTTTCTACACCATCCTGGTGTCATGACCTGGTGTTTACAGTGTATCTCAGCTATCCTGTCCATAGTTTACACGTGAACTCCCTGTAGAGCAACTGTTTCAGGAAGTGAAATCCAGTCATGGAAAGTGAGTCCCCTGACCACAAGAAATAAACCTCCGGTGGGAACAACCGGAGGTTCTCTCTGTATCAGGAGGGAAAAATGATCCTCAGAATCAGAGTAAGGTATGTAGGCCCAGAAGGCTCTGCAGAAAACCCTTTTTAAAAAAGAAAACAGAAATGAAAAGATAATGACAAATACCCACCATTTTTTTCAACGTGGATAGAACTGGAGGGTATTATGCTGAGTGAAATAACTCAATAGGAGAAGGACAAACGTTATATGTTCTCATTCATTTGGGGAATATAAATAATAGTGAAAGGGAATATAAGGGAATGGAGAGGAAATGTGGGAAATGTCAGAAAGGGAGACAGAACATAAAGACTCCTAACTCTGGGAAATGAACTAGGGGTGGTGAAAGGGGAGGACGGCTGGGGGTGGGCATGAATCGGCGACCGGCACTGAGGGCGGCACTTGACGGGATGAGCACTGGGTGTTATTCTGTATGTTGGCAAACTGAACACCAATTAAAAATAAATTTATTATTAAAAAAATAAATTAAAATAATAAATAAATAAATAAAATATTTTCAAAAAGTAAAAATAATACAATAAAATACATTTCTGTAGAGGGATGTTTAATGTCTGACTACTCTTATTTTTTATAATTGTACGGTCAGTATCATTATTTTTCCATATGAATATGGAGTTTTTCTATTATGTAAGAAAATGATTGGTATTTTGATTAACTTAATCAACCTAAAAATCATTAGAACAGACGAGATTGGGCACGTTCAGGGTGGTATGGCCATAGACCCCGAATAGCCAGGGGAATTTTACAAAAGAAAACCATATCTGGGGGCATCACAATGCCAGATTTCAGGTTGTACTACAAAGCTGTGGTCATCAAGACAGTGTGGTACTGGCACAAAAACAGACACATAGATCAATGGAACAGAATCCAGAAGTGGACCCTCAACTTAATCATCAACTAATATTCGACAAAGGAGGAAAGACTGCCCACTGGAAAAAAGACAGTCTCTTCAATAAATGGTGCTGAGAAAATTGGACATCCACATGCAGAAGAATGAAACGACCATTTTCATGCACCATACACAAAGATAAGCTCAAAATGGATCAAATACCTAAATGTGAGACAAAGTTCCATCAAAATCCTAGAGGAGAACACAGGCAACACCCTTTTTGAACTCGGCCACAGTAACTACTTGCAAGATACATCCACGAAGGCAAAAGAAACAAAAGCAAAAATGAACTATTGGGACTTCATCAAGATAAGAAGCTTTTGCACAATAAAGAATACAGTCAACAAAACTAAAAGACAACCTACACAATGGGAGACAATATTTTCAAATGAAGTATCAGATAAAGGGATAGTTTCCAAGATCTATAAAGAACTTATTAAACTCAATAGCAGGGATCCCTGGGTGGCGCAGCGGTTTAGCGCCTGCCTTTGGCCCGGGGCGTGATCCTGGAGACCCAGGATCGAATCCCACGTCGGGCTCCCGGTGTATGGAGCCTGCTTCTCCCTCTGCCTATGTCTCTGCTTCTCTCTCTCTGTGTGTGACTATCATAAATAAATAAAAATTAAAAAAATAAACTCAATAGCAAAGAAACAAACAATCCAATCATGAAATGGGCAAAATACATGAACAGAAATCTCACAGAGGAAGACATAGGCATGGACAACAAGTACATGAGGAAATGCTCCGCACTAGCTGCCATCTGGGAAATACAAACCAAAACCACCATGGGATCCCACCTCACAGCAGCGAGAAAGGGGAAATTTAATAAGGCAGGAAACTACAAATGGTGGAGAGGATGTGGATAAAGGGGAACCCTCCTGCACTATTGGTGGGAATGTGAACTGGTGCAGCCATTCTGGAAAACTGTGTGGAGGTTCCTCAAAGAGTTAAAAATAGATCTGCCCTACAACCCAGCAATTGCACTGCTGGGGATTTACACCAAATATACAGGTGCAGCAAAATTCTGGGATACCTGCACCCTGATGTTTATAGCAGCAGTGTCCACAATAGCTAAGCTGTGGAAGGAGCCTCGGTGTCCATTAAAAGGTGAATGGATAAAGAAGCTGTGGCTTCTGTATACAACGGAATATTACTCAGCCATTAGAAACGACAAATCCCCACTATTTGCTTCCACGTGGATGGATCTGGAAGGTATTATGCTGAGTGAAATAAGTCAATTGGAGAAGGACAAACATTATATGGTCTTATTCATTTGGGGAATATAAAAAATATTGAAAGGGAATAAAGGGGAAAGATAAAAAGAGTGGGAAATATCAGAAAGGGATCCGGAACATGAAATACTTCTAACTCTGGGAAACGGACTAGAGGCGATGGAAGGGGAGGTGGGCATGGGGTTGGAGGTGACTGGGTCATGGGCACTGAGGGGGACACTTGACAGAATAAGCACTGGGAGTTATACTATATATTTGTAAATCAAACCCCACTAAAAAGTATACAGAAAAAGAGAATCCTCTACCTAGATTTATCCCAGAAAAAGAGAAAGACCCCTAATAAATAATATAGAAGTCCATCTGAAGGTCTTTACTCTTATTATTTTCGATGACACATTTTCTATTGTGGCTAATAGTCCCTTTTGTATTTTGGATACTAACCCCTTTTCAGTATAGAGTTGAACACACCGACTCCCAATTCATAATCTACCTTCTTGCTCTGTTATTATTCATCCTAACAGTTTTGCCTTCAATATAGCCCTACTCGTCTCCTTGCTTTTTTGCCTCTGATGTTGCTTTTATAACATGGAAATCAGAGCCAAGCACATGTCATGACGTTTTCCCCTTTTTATTTTTCCATCTACATCTTTTAGTGTTGGGGCTTCTATTTAAAGCTTTAATCCACTTTTAAATATTTTATTTATTTATTCATGAGAGACACACAAACACACACACACACACACAGAGAGAGAGAGAGAGAGAGAGAGAGAGAGAAAGAGATTGGCAGAGACACAGGCAGAGGGAGAAGCAGGCTCCATACAGGGAGCCTGATATGGGACTCGATCCTGGGATTCCAGGATCATGCCCTGGGCTGAAGGCAGGCGCCAAACCTCTGAGCCACCCATGGATCCCACCTTTAATCCATTTTTCCATTTCCATTTTAGATTTAGATTTAGATTTAGATAGATTTTTGTCCATCTATCTGGATGATGTAAAATAAGGACCAAGTTTATTATTTTCCATGTGGCGATCCAACACCATTTGTCATAGTGACAGCCCTTTCTCCATTGTGTACTCTCAGATAACCTGTGGAAGACGTGCTAACTGTATATGCACAAATTTACTTCAGATCTCCATCATGTGCTTCACTGTCTACAAATTTGACGTTAGGCCAGCCATACAATGATGTACTAATTCTGCTCCATAGTTATAGAGCAAAATGTCATGCCTGAAGATTGGTCTTCCTTCCCATAATTGTATGATTACTATCATGTGATTTGTGTTTCTATATGAATATATATATATATTTTTCTGTTATGGAAAAAATGGTGCTTTGATTAATTTAATTAACTTTAAAAGTATTAAAACAGAAAATAAAGGTACTAAACAAATAAAACAAAGACAGGAGTTTGAATTATTTATATGGGAAAGATAAGTAAAATTTAAAATTTATATGTAGTCTAGGAAAACCGATAAGCCTGTAATAAATACTATCAAAGTAAAATACAAGATACTACTGACACCGAAATCATGAAAAGAACCATGAATAAAATATTAGGATGATTATAGAGCAAAATTTGAATAACTAAGGCAAATTGCAAAACATCTAGAATCACCATCAACTAAGACGGTTTCATGAAAAAATAAAAAATGAATAAAATACAACAAATAAGAAGAGTGAACCCATAATCAAAAAACGTCTGACTCAAAAAAGACAAGAAACCAAAATAACAGAACGAAGGAAAAAAAAGTCTAAGATCAGATGGCTTGATCTATTAATTTTACCAAGTATTTAAAGAAGAATTAATGCTGAAACATCTTGATCTCTTCCAAATCTAATGAGTAAGGAACATGCCCAAATATGGTAGGAGGCCAGCATGACCCTGACACTAAAGTCAGGCAAGGACTCTATGAGAAAGGAAACTACAGGCCAATTTTACAGATGAACATAAATGTAAAAATCCTAGCATTCAAATCCAACAGCACATGGAATGGATAATACGGGATGACCTGGAGGAAATCATCTCTGGGATGCAAGGAAACTTCAACATGCCCAAACCATAAATGGGACCCCTTGTATTAATAGAGTGGGGATTAGATTACATTATAATTTCCTTTGATGCCTAAAATGATTTGACAAATTCCAACACACATTTATCTTCAAAAAATCTTAACTGTCAAGGAACAGAAGAAATTGCCTCCATGAAATACTGGTAATTTATGGAAAAACCCACATCCAACACCATATTCAACAGTGAAATGCTGAAGCCTTCCTGTCAAGTCAAGAGCCACACAAGGATGCTTATTCCTACCATGAGTATTCATCTTGGTACCTTGAAGGAGAAGAAACTGTGACACCCCAAATATATCAGCTGGTCCCCTGGGTTGTTGTGAACTAAAGTCACTTGGGAATCAACCAGTGGAGAGACAGGCTGAGCCTCCTATGTCTCCTTGATGGCAAGAAATAAATCTACATGGCATTTTCCCATGCCTATACCTGGAGGGCAGAATCATCCTTAGCACCAGAATAAAACCTTAGGACCCGGAAGGTAAACAACCCTTGTCAGTCCCTCACTAATTCACTGACTCAAGCCAATATCCTGACTTTATATCTACACAAACCCACAGTTTTGTTGTCGAAGTGACACAAGGGCTACATAATTTGGTCACTGTCTGGGTGTTGTATTCTAGGGACCTCATGCACTTGCAAAATGAAATACATTTCACCTTAGATCAGTTTTCTGTCTACCGAGTAATGAGACAAAAGAACCTAGAAGAAACGAAGGAAAATCTTTTTTTTTTAATTTATTTTTTATTGGTGTTCAATTTACTAACATACAGAATAACACCCAGTGCCCGTCACCCATTCACTCCCACCCCCCGCCCTCCTCCCCTTCTACCACCCCTAGTTCGTTTCCCAGAGTTAGCAGTCTTTACATTCTGTCTCCCTTTCTGATATTTCCCACATATTTCTTCCCCCTTCCCTTATATTCCCTTTCACTATTATTTATATTCCCCAAATGAATGAGAACATATAATGTTTGTCCTTCTCCGACTGACTTACTTCACTCAGCATAATACCCTCCAGTTCCATCCACGTTGAAGCAAATGGTGGGTATTTGTCATTTCTAATAGCTGAGTAATATTCCATTGTATACATAAACCACATCTTCTTTATCCATTCATCTTTCGTTGGACACCTAGGCTCCTTCCACAGTTTGGCTATTGCGGCCATTGCTGCTATAAACATCGGGGTGCAGGTGTCCCGGCGTTTCATTGCATTTGTATCTTTGGGGTAAATCCCCAACAGTGCAATTGCTGGGTCGTAGGGCAGGTATATTTTTAACTGTTTGAGGAACCTCCACACAGTTTTCCAGAGTGGCTGCACCAGTTCACATTCCCACCAACAGTGTAAGAGGGTTCCCTTTTCTCCGCATCCTCTCCAACATTTGTTGTTTCCTGCCTTGTTAATTTTCCCCATTCTCACTGGTGTGAGGTGGTATCTCATTGTAGTTTTGATTTGTATTTCCCTGATGGCAAGTGATGCAGAGCATTTTCTCATATGCATGTTGGCCATGTCTATGTCTTCCTCTGTGAGATTTCTGTTCATGTCTTTTGCCCATTTCATGATTGGATTGTTTGTTTCTTTGGTGTTGAGTTTAATAAGTTGTTTATAGATCTTGGAAACTAGCCCTTTATCTGATATGTCATTTGCAAATATCTTCTCCCATTCTGTAGGTTGTCTTTGAGTTTTGTTGACTGTATCCTTTGCTGTGCAAAAGTTTCTTATCTTGATGAAGTCCCAATAGTTCATTTTTGCTTTTGTTTCTTTTGCCTTCGTGGATGTATCTTGCAAGAAGTTACTATGGCCGAGTTCAAAAAGGGTGTTGCCTGTGTTCTTCTCTAGGATTTTGATGGAATCTTGTCTCACATTTAGATCTTTCATCCATTTTGAGTTTATCTTTGTGTATGGTGAAAGAGAGTGGTCTAGTTTCATTCTTCTGCATGAGGATGTCCAATTTTCCCAGCACCATTTATTGAAGAGACTGTCTTTCTTTTTTTTTTTATTTATGATAGGCACACAGTGAGAGAGAGAGAGGCAGAGACACAGGCAGAGGGAGAAGCAGGCTCCATGCACCGGGAGCCTGATGTGGGATTCGATCCCGGGTCTCCAGGATTGCGCCCTGGGCCAAAGGCAGGCGCCAAACCGCTGCGCCACCCAGGGATCCCCCGAGACTGTCTTTCTTCCAATGGATAGTCTTTCCTCCTTTATTGAATATTAGTTGCCCATAAAGTTCTGGGTCCACTTCTGGATTCTCTATTCTGTTCCACTGATCTATGTGTCTGTTTTTGTGCCAGTACCACACTGTCTTGATGACCACAGCTTTGTAGTACAACCTGAAATCTGGCATTGTGATGCCCCCAGATATGGTTTTCTTTTTTAAAATTCCCCTGGCTATTCGGGGTCTTTTCTGATTCCACACAAATCTTAAAATAATTTGTTCTAACTCTCTGAAGAAAGTACATGGTATTTTGATAGGGATTGCATTAAACGTGTATATTGCCCTGGGTAACATTGACATTTTCACAATATTAATTCTGCCAATCCATGAGCATGGAATATTTTTCCATTTCTTTGTGTCTTCCTCAATTTCTTTCAGAAGTGTTCTTTAGTTTTGAGGGTATAGATCCTTTACATCTTTGGTTAGGTTTATTCCTAGGTATCTTATGCTTTTGGGTGCAATTGTAAATGGGATTGACTCCTTAATTTCTCTTTCTTCAGTCTCATTGTTAGTGTATAGAAATGCCACTGACTTCTGGGCATTGATTTTGTATCCTGCCACGCTACCGAATTGCTGTATGAGTTCTAGCAATCTTGGGGTGGAGACTTTTGGGTTTTCTATGTAGAGTATCATGTCATCGGCGAAGAGGGAGAGTTTGACTTCTTCTTTGCCAATTTGAATGCCTTTAATGTCTTTTTGTTGTCTGATTGCTGAGGCTAGGACTTCCAGTACTATGTTGAACAGCAGTGGTGAGACTGGACATCCCTGTCTTGTTCCTGATCTTAGGGGAAAGGCACCCAGTGTTTCCCCATTGAGAATGATATTTGCTGTGGGCTTTTCATAGATGGCTTTTAAGATGTCGAGGAATGTTCCCTCAATCCCTACACTCTGAAGAGTTTTGATCAGGAATGGATGCTGTATTTTTTCAAATGCTTTCTCTGCATCCAAGGAGTGGATCATATGGTTCTTGGTTTTTCTCTTGCTGATATGATGAATCACATTGATTGTTTTACGGGTGTTGAACCAGCCTTGTGTCCCAGGGATAAATCCTACTTGGTCATGGTGAATAATTTTCTTAATGTACTGTTGGATCCTATTGGCCAGTATCTTGTTGAGAATTTTTGCATCCATGTTCATCAGGGATATTGGTCTGTAATTCTCCTTATTGGTGGGGTCTTTGTCTGGCTTTGGAATTAAGGTGATGCTGGCCTCATACAATGAATTTGGAAGTACTCCATCTCTTTCTATCTTTCCAAACAGCTTTAGGAGAATAGGTATGGTTTCTTCTTTAAACGTTTGATAAAATTCCCCTGGGAAGCCATCTGGCCCTGGACTCTTGTGTCTTGGGAGGTTTTTGATGACTGCTTCAATTTCCTCCCTGGTTATTGGCCTGTTCAGGTTTTCTATTTCTTCCTGTTCCAGTTTTGGTAGTTTGTGGCTTTCCAGGAATGCGTCCATTTCTTCTAGATTGCCTAATTTATTGGCGTATAGCTGTTCATAATATGTTTTTAAAATCGTTTGTATTTCCTTGGTGTTGGTAGTGATCTCTCCTTTCTCATTCATGATTTTATTAATTTGAGTCTTCTCTCTCTTCTTTTTAATAAGGTTGGCTAATGGTTTATCTATCTTATTAATTATTTCAAACAACCAACTCCTGGTTCTGTTGATCTGTTCCACAGTTCTTCTGGTCTCGATTTCGTTGAGTTCTGTTCGAATCTTTATTAACTCCCTTCTTCTCTTGGGTGTAGGATCTATTTGCTGTTTTTTCTCTAGCTCCTTTATGTGTAAGGTTAGCTTTTGTATTTGAGTTCTTTCCAGTTTTTGAATGGATGCTTGTATTGCGATGTATTTCCCCCTTAGGACTGCTTTTGCTGCATCCCAAAGATTTTGAACGGTTGTATCTTCATTCTCATTAGTTTCCATGAATCTTTTTAATTCTTCCTTAATTTCCTGGTTGACCCTTTTATCTTTTAGCAGGATGGTCCTTAACCTCCACGTGTTTGAGGTCCTTCCAAACTTCTTGTTGTGATTTAGTTCTAATTTCAAGGCATTATGGTCCGAGATTATGCAGGGGACAATCCCAATCTTTTGGTATCGGTTCAGACCCGATTTGTGTCCCAATATGTGGTCTATTCTGGAGAAAGTTCCATGTGCGCTTGAGAAGAATGTGTATTGAGTTGAGTTTGGATGTAAAGTTCTGTAGATATCTGTGAAATCCATCTGGTCCAGTGTATCATTTAAAGCTCTCGTTTCTTTGGAGATGTGCTTAGAAGACCTATCGAGTATAGAAAGAGCTAGATTGAAGTCACCAAGTATAAGTGTATTATTATCTAAGTATTTCTTCACTTTGGTTAATAATAGATTTATATATTTGGCAGCTCCCACATTCGGAGCATATATATTGAGGATTGTTAAATCCTCTTGTTGAATAGATCCTTTAAGTATGATATAGTGTCCCTCTTCATCTCTCACTACAGTCTTTGGGGTAAATTTTAGTTTATCTGATATAAGGATGGCTACTCCTGTTTTCTTTTGAGGACCATTCGAATGGTAAATGGTTCTCCAACCTTTTATTTTCAGGCTGTAGGTGTCCTTCTGTCTAAAATGAGTCTCTTGTAGACAGCAAATAGATGGGTCCTGCTTTTTTATCCAGTCTGACACCCTGCACCTTTTGATGGGGTCATTAAGCCCGTTCACATTCAGAGTTACTATTGAGAGATATGAGTTTACGGTCATCATGATATCTATTCAGTCTTTGTTTTTGTGGACTGTTCCACTGAACTTCTTCTTAAAGGGGAATTTTAAGAGTCCCCCTTAAAATTTCTTGCAGAGCTGGTTTGGAGGTCACATATTCTTTTAGTTGCTGCCTGTCTTGGAAGCTCTTTATCTCTCCTTCCATTTTGAATGAGAGCCTTGCTGGATAAAGTATTCTTGGTTCCATGTTCTTCTCATTTAGGACCCTGAATATATCCTGCCAGCCGTTTCTGGCCTGCCAAGTCTCTGTGGAGAGGTCTGCTGTTACCCTAATACTCCTCCCCATAAAAGTCAGGGATTTCTTGTCTCTTGCTGCTTTAAGGATCTTCTCCTTATATTTGGAATTTGCAAGCTTCACAATTAAATGTCGAGGTGTTGAACGGTTTTTATTGATTTTAGGGGGGGATCTCTCTATTTCCTGGATCTGAATGCCTGTTTCCCTTCCCAGATTAGGAAAGTTTTCAGCTAGAATTTGTTCAAATACGTATTCTGGCCCTCTGTCCCTTTCGGGGCCCTCGGGAACCCCAATTAAACGTAGGTTTTTCTTTCTCAGGCTGTCGTTTATTTCCCTTAATGTATCTTCATGGTCTTTTAATTGTTTGTCTCTTTTTTCCTCAGTTTCCCTCTTTGCCATCAACTTGTCTTCTATGTCACTCACTCGTTCTTCCACCTCGTTAACCCTCGTCGTTAGGACTTCTAGTTTGGATTGCATCTCATTCAATTGATTTTTAATTTCTGCCTGATTAGCTCTAAATTCTGCAGTCATGAAGTCTCTTGAGTCCTTTATAGTTTTTTCTAGAGCCACCAGTAGCTGTATAATAGTGCTTCTGAATTGGCTTTCTGACATTGAATTGTAATCCAGATTTTGTAACTCTGTGGGAGAGAGGACTGTTTCTGATTCTTTCTTTTGAGGTGAGGTTTTCCTTCTAGTCATTTTGCTCAGTGCAGAGTGGCCAAAAGCAAGTTGTATTGGGAAAAAGAGAAAAAGAGAGGAGAGAAAGAAGGAAAGAAAAGAGAAAGAGGAAAAAAAAGGGAAGAGAAAGTAAAACAAACGAACAAAAAAAAGAAGAAAAAGAGAAAGAAAAAGAAAGGAGAAAAAAAAGTGGGGGGAAGGAAACCAATCAAAAAGCAAAACAAAACAACAAAACAAAACAAAACAAAACAAAACAAAAAACAAAAAACAAAAAACAAAAAAAAAGAACCACAGGGGAGTATCTTCTGATTCTGTGTTCTTTAAGTCCCTTGGCTTCTCCTGGAAGTTGTCCGTCTAGCTGGTCTTCTGGGGGAGGGGCCTGTTGTGCTGATTTTCAGGTGTTAGCAGTTGGGGGAGCTGCTGTGCCCCTGCCTGGTGCAGGGCTCAGTGGGGGTTGTTTACCCCGTGAGGCCGCAGGAGGAACAGCCCCAGTGGCGGGGCAGCTCTGGAGCCCTGGAGTCAGCTCCGGCAGGAACTCCGTCTGCAGGGCCTGGAGGCTCCGGGGCGGGGCCGCTGATCTGCTCAGCTGGGGCAGGAGCGTCCTTGCTGTCCTGGGCCCTCCCGGCCTCTGCCTGTCCCGGGGGGAGGCCGGATCCTGGGCTGCTTCCCGGCGCCTTGTGCTCCGGAGCCTGCGCTGGTGGATTCGCGCTCCCGGGCCGCGCAGCCCCCTCCGCGGAGCCGCCGCCCGAGCCCTCCGAGCTGCTCCGGGTCCCGCCGGGTCCCGCCGTGCGCGCTGCAGCCCTTAGGGAGCTCGGCGCACTCTCCTGGGCGCGCAGTTGCTGTTACTGTCCCGGGGAACCCGAGGGCATCCTCGCGCTCCTGGGTCCTGCTCCAACTCCCCGCGAGCCCCTTTCCGCCCGGGAAGGTCGGTGCAGCTCCTGCTCCTCCGGGACAGGGCTCTCCTGTCCTGGGGACACTCGCCCCGGCCTCAGCCCGGCTCCTCGCGGGGCCCCTCCCCCTTGGAGGCCTTTGTGTCTTTATTTCTTTTTCCCGTCTTCCTACCTTGATAGAAGCGCGAACTCTTCTCACTGTTGCATTCCAGCTGGTCTCTCTTTATATCTCAGGCCGAATTCATAGATTTTCAGGATAATTTGAAGGTTTTCTAGGTAGTTTGGTGGAGACAGGTGATTTTGAGACCCTACTCTTCCGCCATCTTGCTCCTCCCCTCAAGGAAAATCTTTCTCTTCCAATGACTGGAAGATCAAACCAATAAATTCGGCAATAATAAAATAAATTATATTTAAATCCATAGACAGGGCAAAAAAATTTTCCACATGACATGATCTGTTAGAGAGGCAAACTTTAAACTCCACAAACTGTTAAAATTCATTATTTCAGGGAACCTTCATGGTAAAAAATTAACATGTGAAATAAAGCTATGTTTCCACACACTAACAACAAATTATCTAAAAGAATCAGAAAGGGAGACAGAACATGAAAGTCTCCAAACTCTGGGAAACAAACTAGGGGTGGTGGAAGGGGAGGTGGGTGGGGGGTGGGGGTGACTGGGTGACAGGCACTGAGGTCAGCACTTGACGGGATGAGCACTGGGTTTATTCTATATGTTGGCACATTGAACACCAATAAAAAATAAATTTATAATAAAAAAGAAAAAAGAAAAGAAAATTAACAAAATATTCCTTTCACACTGGCAAAAAATTAAAATAATTAGTATTAAATATCCATAGGTGGTAACATGCTATATATTAAAAATTACCTAAATTGGTGAATGGGTTTTAATAAGACATTGAGAGATGCAAAGCTAATTCTGTCCACATGTTAGAACACTTCATATCGTTACATGATATTACAGAAATTTGACCTCAAATGTAATGCAATCCTGTTTATGAAACTTGTAAAGAATCTAATCTAAGTCTGGAGCTAACTATATACTCAGAGGACATGCAAATAGCGCCCTCCCTCCACTGATTAAACCAGCCCATCCCCGAACCTGCAGCTGGGAGAGGAGCCCAGACCCCAGCATCCCCAGGGGACATCATTCAGGGATCAGGACAGAACACACACAACTCACCATGGAGTCTGCACTCCATCGGGTTTCCCTTGTTGCTATTTTAAAAGGTAATTCATGGAGAACATGGGACCTTGAGTCTGTGAGTGGAAGTGAGTGAGAGAAACAGGGGATGTGGGACCATTTCCTGACCAGATGTCTTGTGTCTGCAGGTGTCCAGGGTGAGGTGCCACTGGTGGAATCTGGGGGAGAGCTGGTGAAGCCTGGGGGCTCTCTGAGACTCTCCTGTGTAGCCTCTGCATTCACTTTCAGTAGTTACTGGATAAGCTGGGTCCGCCAAGCTCCAGGGAAAGGGCTGCACTGAGTCTCAGTAATTAACAAAGATGGAAGTACCACATACCACGCAGATGCTGTGAAGGGCCGATTCACCATCTCCAGAGACAATGCCAAGAACACGCTGTATCTGCAGATGAACAGCCTGAGAGCTGAGGACACGGCTGTGTATTACTGTGCACACACCGTGAGGGGACCTCAGTTTGAGCTCAGATACACACCTCCCTGTAGAAGGGGATTGGGACGACTAGGAGGTGCACACTCCTGACTAGTTATCACTTGAAGGGCCAGAAGCAGGTGCAGATGGAGGTTACGGGCTGGTTTCCTGTCAGGGTCTGGGCTTCCTCTCCTTTGAGCAGTATTCCCCAAGGAGTCATATGGTCACATTATCCTGGTCTTATCTATTGAGACTCTGAATTAGAAATATTATTTTTATATGAAAAACACTTATAACATGTACAAAGGACAAAGTTGCTGACACTTGTTGATTACTATCCCTACATGCAAAAAAAAATTGCAATCTCTCCAGTTACATGAACTAAGCATTTACTGGAGACACACCTGCACTTGTGCGTCGCAGGTCCACTCACCTCAAGGAACAAGCTTGGTGGAAGCAGCATAAAGTGCATGCAGGATAAGAGGCCACAGAAGCATCAACCATCTAAACAAGAGAAGACAGATCCTTGTTGTGGTAACTGAATTGAACAAGCCTCTCTGCAGTGATGTTAGTAACAACCTGAGAAGGAAAGGGGGTGCCCAGCAGGATGTTGTGTATTTGTGCTGTCTCAGGGTCATAAACACACACACACACACACACACACATACACAGACAAAAGTATTAAACTTTATCACCTTCACAATCGTGTCTGTTGACAGCAGCACAACCTCTTAGCAAGTCATAAATGCTTGGATGAAACCAGGAAAGGACACAGGCTCAGGGTTTGTGTTGTGGGTCTGTGGTGAAGATGGGATACTGCTTGAGGAGGGGCTTGTGTGGAGTCAGTGTCCCCCCTGCATCAATGCTGATATCAGCTCACTGTGTGTGACCTCTACCATCCCCATGTTGAAAAATAACATCCATGTGATGGGAGGGGAAGTGGGGCCTGAGGGCAGCACTTAGGTCAGGAGATCCATCCTCATGAAGGGATCACAAAACTTAAATGCCCGGCCTTGGGAAGCTCTTTGCCTCCAGGCCCCATGTGAGGTAAAAGGGAAAGTACCGGCTAGGACGTGGGAGCTCTCCAGACACCACATCTGCCTGCACCTGGACCTCAGACATCCCAGACTCCAGAGCAGGGATAATGAGTGTTGCCTTTTTAATCCACCCACCCTGGGATTGCGGTGACATCACCCAGACACACTAAAACAGGGTCTCTCCTCTTATTTCTCCTTTACAGCCTGGTACCACGAAAAGACTCAGGTTATGACAAAACAGAGTAGGAAACCGACACCTGGACTCACTGTCCTCAGCCACCCTCCATGCTCCTGTGCTTAGTAGCTGTGCATCGTGTTGGTGCCACACATTCTTCCTACAATGCTGGGGTTTTGAGAACCATTAGTATCCTGGGATTCCTCCCTCTTTACCACTGAGGAGCTTTAAGCCAGCACATGCCCCATGGAAGCAGACATCTACATTTCAGATTTTCCTGTCTGCTGCTCATAATACTTTACAGAATATTCTGGATCAGCCTCCTTCTTGCCCTCTTCGCCACAGCTATATCTCCCCATGACAACATCCACACCTCTTACTTTCAAAAGGAGGTTGATTTTCCACCTGTAGACTTGCAGTGTTTGTTCTCTCAGACCTCTGAATGATTTCATGGGTGATCACAATGAGTCAATAACTATCTATCATATTCCAGGAATAAGACAATCTCAGAGACTCCTGATCCAGGAGTTAAGATCTCTTCCCTCCCAATGCTGTTATAGCAAAGACCGTGTGTGGAAATCCCTCTGCTTTATATGCTGAAGATCAAGAGGGGACTCTGGAATTTTATGTCAAAATCACCTAAATTAATTTCCCTCCCATCTCTTAGCTCAGTCCTGTGGATTCATTTTGTGTTTGAATGTATGTTGTACAATTTTTATTTTGTTTTGCAGTAAATAATGGTGACATATGTGGTCCATGCACATATTCTCCCTAGTGAGTGACATAGAGAGGAAAGCACCTCTCAACATGTGACACGGGCTTCGGGCAGGAGTTTGGACATCCTCCACAAGGACAAGGATTGCGGGAATATTATTATCACAACTCTGTGTCTTCATGCCATTGCTGTAGTAGCACGTTGGATGTTGTGGGCAGCTGGAAGTCCCCCTTATGCATGTGATGCCCTCAGGGATGGAAGCTGCTGGGTCTGGAGGCAGAAGAGAAGTCCTGTCTCATTTGGCAGGGTCAAAGGGACTGACATGAGAAACCAAATTGAGGTGGATCAGAGCAGAAAAGTGGAATTGAATTCCTTAACCTTGACATTTTCTCTAGGTCTGTATCTTCCTCTGTGTGTACAAATACCCATTCTAGCTTCTGCTCCAGAATAACAGCTTTATGACAAAGACGTCACATAGGATGCTGGTTCTGGGTCCTCAGAGAGTATCTGTGGTGTGGGCTGCTGCCACTGTGCTGTCCTGTTTTGGCTGCTATTTCCTTCAGGCCAGGCGTCTACACAGGCATTCCTTGCCTTCAGTGGGCTGTATGTGGTCCGTGACCAGAATGTGGTGAGTTTTAACTGTGTGTGCTTTGCTCTGCTTGTTAAATGAGCCCTGATACCACCTCCACTAGAACTGAGGCCCTGCAGAAATCTCTGGGCAGGAGATGTGGGTGGGCAAGGGTGCAGCCTCTCTGGGAAAACATATGTTGTGACATCAGATAGGTAATAGTAAACCTACCCTATGATACAGCAACTGCACTACTGGGCATTTACTATAAGAATACAAAAGTACTGGGACGCCTGGGTGGCTCAGCAGTTTAGCGCATGCCTTCAACTCAGGTCCTGTTCCCAATCTGGTGATCGTGTCTCATATCAGACTCCTGAAAGGAGCCTGCTTCTCCCTCTTTGTCGCAGCACCTTTGCATCTCCCATGAATAAATAAATAAAATCAGTAAAAGGAAAAGAATCCTGAGATACTTGGGTGACTTAGTAGTTGTGTGCCTGCCTTTGGCTCAGGGCATAATCCCAGACTATAGGGGTTGAGTCCTACCTCGGGATTCCTGCATTTAGCCTGCTTCTCCCTCTGCCAATGTCTCTCGCTCTCTCTGTGTGTATGTCTCTCATGAACAAATAAAACAAATGAAAACTTAAAAAAATAAAAGAATATTCAAAGGAAAACAGGACCATTGAAATAAAGACTCACTATTAGTATATATAAAACCAAATATAAAATCAGTGAGGGGGGAACTTGACAGGATAAGCCAACATTCATGTATAAAACAGGCAGAGCCTTGTGTGGACATGTTACACAGGAGGGTACCGACACATGAAGTAAGCCCAGGGGAGAGCACCTACCACCGGGGTCTGTCAGGGAAATTCACATCAACCACAATGAGATGCCTTATACACTCACCACAAGGGCTCAGGTATGAAAGAAGCACTGACCAGACCATCCTGTGGAGCATATAGGACACCTGGGCGTCAACCCTGCAAGTAGGAATGAAAAATGAAACAGAAGCCCTGGAAAATCATTTTTTTGTTCCTCTTGAAATTAAAGATGGATAACCTACCACGTGACCAGGGGTCACCTGTGGATCCTGGGGCTGGGGCTACTCTCCCAGCTGCAGGGTCATGTTCCGCTGGTTTAGTCAGTGAAGGGACGGTCCTATTTGGATGTCCTTTGAGTATAAAACCAGCACCAGACCTAGATTTGATTCTTCACAACTATTTTTTTTTAATTTTTATTTATTTATGATAGTCATACAGAGAGAGAGAGAGAGAGAGAGGCAGAGACACAGGCAGAGGGAGAAGCAGGCTCCATGCACCGGGAGCCCGATGTGGGATTCGATCCCGAGTCTCCAGGATCGCGCCCTGGGCCAAAGGCAGGCGCTAAACCACTGCGCCACCCAGGGATCCCGATTCTTCACAACTATTAACAAGGATTGCTTTACATCTATAGACCACTGTGTGTAATGAATTCTGACATTATGAAGTGTTCATATCTATGAAAAAATTACCTTTGCATTTCTTTTTGAGTTTTTAAAAATCTGTCATCAATATAGGTTCTTTTAGTGTACAGTATTTTACCTTCTTCAGAATACTTAATCCTACATATATTCTTAACACCGGTGTCAATGTAATAAGGTTTATTAATTACCTTTTAAATACTTTATTGTTAGGGATGCTGGGGTGGCTCAGTGGTTGAGGTCTGCCTTCTTCTCTGGGAGTGATCCTGGAGTCCAGAGATCCAGTTCCACATTGGCCTCCCTGCATGGAGCTTGCTTCTCTCTCTGCCTGTGTCTCTGCCTCTGTGTGTCTTTCACTAATATTTAAATAAAACCTTTAAAATATAAATATTTTTTGTTAGTGTGTGGAAACCTAGATATATTTAGCATGTTTATATTGCATCCTATAGATTTCCTGAAATTGTTCTTTAAGGATTTGGTTTTGTAGCTTGTTGGGTTTGACCTTGCAACAGATCATATCATATGGATACAAAGGTTTTTTCTGATTCTATTGATTTAATTATCTTTTGTTCTTTGTTTCCACATTTTCTGGATTGGAATTCCAGTCATTGCCCCAGTAAGGGTTTCCTTCTCTTCTATATGATGATTTGTCTGGACTAATTATGGTGTAGATGTATGACAAACCTAAGTGGAGATGTATTTCATGTATGACAGACCTAAATGGAGATGTATTTCATGTTGCATGTGCATGCGCTCCCTTGAACACAAAATACAATGACCAAAGTAGGCAGCCCTTGTGCTTCTTACACAACGGGACGTTGGTTTTGTTGAGATATAGGGCTGGGATATTGGGTTTGGGTCATTGAATTAGTGAGGAATCCACAGCCTTCTGGGTCCCACAGATGGTTCTAGTGAAGAGGATGGTTCACCCCTCCCAGTATGTAGAACGAAATTTTCCCACGGGAGATTTATTTCCTTCCATTAGGGTGACACAGGATGTTCACAGTCTCTATACACTGGATGATTCTCGTGTGATTTTATTCACAATAATCCAGGGAACCAGGTGATATATGGGTGGCACAGTTTATTCCTTCCATATAACATGTTGAATACTCATGGTGGGAATGACCCCTGTGAGGGTCCTGACTTGACAGAAGGGCTTCAGGTTTTAACTTTGTTTTTAATAAAATAATGTTTATTGGTGTACAATTTTTCAACATACAGAATAACACCCAGTGTTCATCCCATCAAGTGTCCCCCTAGGTGCCCGTCACCCACTCACCCCCACCCCCCGCCCTCCTCCCCTTCCACCACCCCCAGTTCTTTTCCCAGAGTTAGGAGTCTTTATGTTCTGTCTCCCTTTCTGATATTTCCCACACATTTCTTCTCCCTTCCCCTATATTCCCTTTCACTATTATTTATATTTCCCAAATGAATGAGAACATATAATGTTTGTCCTTCTCCGATTGACTTACTTCACTCAGCATAATACCCTCCAGTTCCATCCACTTTGAAGCAAATGGTGGGTATTTGTCATTTCTAATGGCTGAGTAATATTCCATTGTATACATAAACCACATCTTCTTTATCCATTCATCTTTCATTGGGCACCGAGGCTCCTTCCACAGTTTGGCTATTGTGGCCATTGCTGCTATAAACATCGGGGTGCAGGTGTCCCAGCGTTTCATTGCATCTGAATTTTTGGGGTAAATCCCCAACAGTGCAATTGCTGGGTCATAGGGCAGGTCTATTTTTAACTCTTTGAGGAACCTCCTCACAGTTTTCCAGAGTGGCTGCACCAGTTCACATTCCCACCAACAGTGTAAGAGGGTTCCCTTTTCTCCGCATCCTCTCCAACATTTGTTGTTTCCTGCCTTGTTAATCTTCCTCATTCTCACTGGTGTGAGGTGGTATCTCATTGTGGTTTTGATTTGTATTTCTCTGATGGCAAGTGATGAAGAGCATTTACTCATGTGCATGTTGGTCATGTCTATGTCTTCCTCCGTGAGAGTTCTCTTCATGTCTTTTGCCCATTTCATGATTGGATTGTTTGTTTCTTTGGTGTTGAGTTTAAGAAGTTCTTTATAGATCTTGGAAACTAGCCTTTTATCTCATACGTCATTTGCAAATATCTTCTCCCATTCTGTAGGTTGTCTTTTTGTTTTGTTGACTGTATCCTTTGCTGTGCAAAAGTTTCTTAACTTGATGAAGTCCCAATAGTTCATTTTTGCTTTTGTTTCTTTTGCCTTCGTAGATGTATCTTGCAAGAAGTTACTGTGGCCAAGTTCAAAAAGGGTGTTGCAAAAAAAAAAAGGGTGTTGCCTGTATTCTCCTCTAGGATTTTGATGTAACCTTGTCTCACATTTAGATCTTTCATCCATTTTGAGTTTATCTTTGTGTATGGTGAAAGAGAGTGGTCTACTTTCATTTTTCTGCATGTGGATGTCCAATTTTCCCAGCACCATTTATTGAAGAGACTGTCTTTCTTCCAATGGACAGTCTTTCCTCCTTTATCGAATATTAGTTGGCCATAAAGTTGCGAGTCCACTTCTGAGTTCTGTATTCTGTTCCATTGGTCTATGTGTCTGTTTTTGTGCCAGTACCACACTGTCTTGATGACCACAGGTTTGTAGTACAACCTGAAATCTGGCATTGTGAAAACCAGATATGGTTTTCTTTTTTAAAATTCCCCTGGCTATTCACGGTCTTTTCTGATTCCACACAAATCTTAAAATAATTTGTTCTAACTCTCTGAAGAAAGTCCATGGTATTTTGATAGGGATTGCATTGAACGTGTAAATTGCCCTGGGTAACATTGACATTTTCACAATATTAATTCTGCCAATCGATGAGCCAATCCATGAGTATGGAATATTTTTCCATCTCTTTGTGTCTTCCTCAATTTCTTTCAGAAGTGTTCTTTAGTTTTTAGTGTATAGATCCTTTACCTCTTTGGTGAGGTTTATTCCTAGGTATCTTATATTTTTGGGTGCAATTGTAAATGGGATTGACTCCTTAATTTGTCTTTTTTCAGTCTCATTGTTAGTGTATAGAAATTCCATTGATTTCTTGGCATTGATTTTGTATCCTGCCACGCTACCAAATTGCTGTATGAGTTCTAGCAATCTTGGGGAGGAGGCTTTTGGGTTTTCTATGTAGAGTATCATGTCATCGGTGAAGAGAGAGAGTTTGACTTCTTTTTTGCCAATTTGAATGCCTTTAATGTCTTTTTGTTGTCTGATTGCTGAGGCTAGGACTTCCAATACTATGATGAATAGCAGTGGTGAGAGTGGACATCCCTGTCTTGTTCCTGATTTTAGGGGAAAGGCTCCCAGTGCTTCCCCATGAGAATGATATTTGCTGTGGGATTTTCGTAGATGGCTTTTAAGATGTCGAGGAATGTTCCCTCTATCCCTACACTCTGAAGGGTTTTGATCCGGAATGGATGCTGTATTTTGTCAAATGCTTTCTCTGCATCTAATGAGAGGATCATATGGTTTTTGTTTTTTTCTTGTTGTTATGATCTATCATGTTGATTGTTTTACGATTGTTGAACCAGCCTTGTGTCCCGGGAATAAATCCTACTTGGTCGTGGTGAATAATTTTCTTAATGTGCTGTTGGATCATATTGGCTAGTATGTTGTTGAGAATTTTTGCATCCATGTTCATCAGGGATATTTGTCTGTAATTCTCCTTTTCGGTGGGGTCTTTGTCTGGTTTTGGAATTAACGCGATGCTGGCCTCATGGAACGAATTTGGAAGTACTCCGTCTCTTTCTATCTTTCCAAACAGCTTTAGGAGAATAGGTATGGTTTCTTCTTTAAACGTTTGATAGAATTCTCCTGGGAAGCCATCTGTCCCTGGACTCTTGTGTCTTGGGAGGTTTTTGATGACTGCTTCAATTTCCTCCCTGGTTATTGGCCTGTTCAGGTTTTCTATTTCTTCCTGCTCCAGTTTTGGTAGTTTGTGGCTTTCCAGGAATGCGTCCATTTCTTCTAGATTGCCTAATTTATTGGCGTATAGCTGTTCATAATAAGTTTTTAAAATCGTTTGTATTTCCTTGGTGTTGGTAGTGATCTCTTCTTTCTCATTCATGATTTTATTAATTTGAGTCTCCTCTCTCTTCTTTTTAATAAGGTTGGCTAATGGTTTATCTATCTTTTTAATTCTTTCAAGGACCAACTCCTGGTTCTATTGGTCTGTTCCACAGTTCTTATGGTCTCGATTTTATTGAGTTCTGCTCGAATATTAATTAATTCTTTTCTTCTGCTGCGTGTGGGGTCCATCTGCTGTTATTTCTATAGCTCCGTTATGTGTAAGGTTAGCTTTTGTATTTGAGTTCTTTCCAGTTTTTGAATGGATGCTTGTATTGCGATGTATTTCCCCCTCAGGACTGCTTTTGCTGCATCCCAAAGATTTTGAATGGTTGTATCTTCATTCTCATTAGTTTCCTTGAATCTTTTTAATTCTTCCTTAATTTTCTGGTTGACCCTTTCATCTTTTAGCAGGATGGTCCTTAACCTCCACGTGTTTGAGGTCCTTCCAAACTTCTTGTTGTGATTTAGTTCTAATTTCAAGGCATTATGGTCTGAGAATATGCAGGGGACAATCCCAATCTTTTGGTATTGGTTCAGACCTGACTTGTGACCCAGTATGTGGTCTATTCTGGAGAAAGTTCCATGTGCACTTGAGAAGAATGTGTATTCAGTTGAGTTTGGATGTAAAGTTCTGTAGATATCTGTGAAATCCATCTGGTCCAGTGTATCATTTAAAGCTCTCGTTTCTTTGGAGATATTGTGCTTAGAAGACCTATCGAGGGTAGAAAGAGCTAGATTGAAGTCAACAAGTATAAGTGTATTATTATCTAAGTATTTCTTCACTTTGGTTATTAATTGGTTTAAATATTTGGCAGCTCCCACATTCGGGGCATAAATATTGAGGATCGTTAAGTCCTCTTGTTGGATAGATCCTGTAAGTTTCAGATAGTGTCCCTCTTCATCTCTCACTACAGTCTTTGGGGTAAATTTTAGTTTATCTGATATAAGGATGGCTACCCTGCTTTCTTTTGAAGACCATTTGAATGGGAAATGGTTCTTCAACCTTTTATTTTCAGGCTGTAGGTGTCCTTCTGTCTAAAATGAGTCTCTTGTAGACAGCAAATAGATGGGTCCTGCTTTTATATCCAGTCTGAAACCCTGTGCCTTTTGATGGGGTCATTAAGCCCGTTCACATTCAGAGTTACTATTGAAAGATATGAGTTTACTGTCATCATGATATCTATTCAGTCCTTGTTTTTGTGGATTCTTGTCCTGAACTTCTTCTTAAAGGGGAATTTTAAGAGTCTCCCTTAAAATTTCTTGCATAGCTGGTTTGGAGGTCACATATTCTTTCAGTTCCTGCCTGTCTGGGAAGCTCTTTATCTCTTCTTCCATTTTGAATGAGAGCCTTGCTGGATAAAGTATTATTGGTTGCATGTTCTTCTCATTGAAGACCCTGAATATATCCTGCCAGCCCTTTTTGGCCTGCCAGGTCTCTGTGGAGAGGTCTGCTGTTACCCTAATATTCCTCCCCATAAAAGTCAGGGATTTCTTGTCTCTTGCTGATTTAAGGATCTTTTCTTTATCGTTGAAATTTGCAAGCTTAACTCTTAGATGTCGAGGTGTTGAACGGTTTTTATTGATTTAGGGGGGATATCTCTATTTCCTGGATCTGAATGCCTGTTTTCCTTCCCAGGTTAGGAAAGTTTTCAGCTATGATTTCTTCAAATACATATTTTAGCCCTCTGTCCCTTTCGGCACCCTTGGAACTCCAATTAAATGTAGGTTTTTCTTCCACAAGCTGTCGTTTATTTCTCTTAATCTAACCTCATGGTCTTTTTATTGTTTGTCTCTTTTTTCCTCAGTTTCCCTCTTTGCCATCAACTTGTCTTCTATGTCACTCACTCGTTCTGCCACCTCGTTAACTCTCGTCGTTAGCACTTCTAGTTTGGATTGCATCTCATTCAATTGATTTTTAATTTCTGCCTGATTGGGTCTAAATTCTGCAGTCATGAAGTCTCTTGAGTCCTTTATGATTTTTCTAAAGTCACCAGTAGCTGTATAATAGTGCTTCTGAATTGGCTTTCTGACATTGAATTGTAATCCAGATTTTGTAACTCTGAGAGAGAGGACTGTTTCTGATTCTTTCTCTTGAGGTGAGGTTTTCCTTCTAGTCATTTTGCTCAGTGCAGAGTGGCCAAAAACAAGTTGTATTGGGAAAAAGAGAAAAAGAGAGAGAGAGAGAAGGAAAGAAAAGAGAAAAAGAAAAAAGAAAAAAGGAAGAAAAAAAGGAAAAAAGAGAAGAAAAAGAGAAAGAAAAAGAAAGAAAGGTGAAAAAAGGGGTGGGGGAAGCAATCAGAAATAAAAAAAAAAAAGAAAAAAATACACGGGGGAGTATCTTCTGATTCTGTTTACTTTAAGTCCCTTGACTTCCCCTGGAACTTGGTCCCTCTAGCTGGTCTTCTGGCGGAGGGGCCTGTTGTGCTGATTTTCAGGTGTTAGCCCTTGGGGGAGCTGCTCTGCCCCCTGCCTTGTGCAGGGTTCATAGGGGGTTTTTTACCCCGTGACTCCGTAGGAGAAACAACCCCAGTGGCTGCCGCAGCTCTGGACCCCTGGATTCAGCTCCCACAGGAACTCCGGGCTCTCTGTCTGCAGGGGCCTGGAGGCTCCAGGGCCGGGCCGCTGATCTGCTCAGCCCTGGGCAGGAGTGTCCTTGCTGTCCTGAGCCCTCTGGGCCTCTGCTTGTCCCGGGGGGAGGCCAGATCCTGGGCTGTGTCCTGGCACCCTTGGCTCCTGGTCTACGCTGTTGGATTTGTGCTCCCCACCACGCTGCCGCCTCTGTGGAGCTGCCGCCCAAGCCCCTCCAAGCTGCTCCCGGAGCCGCGCAGCCCCCTCTGCACGGAGCCTCTTCCTGTGCCCGAGCCCCCCCAAGCTGCTGCTGCCCTGCAGCCCCCTCCGCAGAGCCGCCGCTCGAGCCCCTCAGAGCTGCTGCTGGTCCCACCATGTGCGCTGCAGCCCTTAAGGAGCTCCGGGCACTCTCCTGGACGTGCACGTGTCTGTTAGTGTCCCTGGGAGCCTGAGGGCATCCCCGCCCTCCTGGGGTCCTGCTCTAACTCCCTGAGGGCACCTTTCCGCCCAGGAAGGTCGGTGCAGCTCCTGCTTCTCTGGGACGGAGCTTTCCTGTCCTGGGACACTCGCCCCGGCCTCAGCCTGGCTCCTCGCAGGGCCCCACTCCCTTAGATGCCTTTGGTTTCTTTATTTCTTTTTCCCCGTCTTCCTACCTTGATAGAAGAGCGAACTCTTCTCACTGTAGCATTCCAGCAGTTCTCTCTTTAAATCTCAGGCCGAATTCATAGATTTTCAGGATAATTTGAAGGTTATCTAGGCAATCTGGTGGGGACTGGTGATTTGGGGACCCTACTCTTCCGCCATCTTGCCCCTCCTCCAGGTTTTCAGATTTGAATGCAATGGTTGTTGTGCGTGTTTCATAAAATGTGACTAATCCACGGAGGGAAGCTCTTGTGCCTCGACTCTTAAAATATTTTGAAGATCAAAGTGTGTTAGACATTTTCAGAGGTTTTAGGAATCACAGGAAATTCTCCTCTAGGATTTTGAAGGTTTCGTGTCTCAGATTTTGGTACTTCATCCATTTTGAGATTATGTTTGTGTTTGGTGTAGCTGAATAGTCCACATTCATTCTTATGCAGGTGGCTGTCCTATTTTTTTCAGATCGACTTGTTGATGAGGCATTTTTTCATTAGATATTTTTTCTTGCTTCTTGAGGAGAAGTTGCCCAAAGAGTTGAGGGTCCATTTCTGCGTTCTCTGCTCTTTTCCATTGATCTATGTGTTGTTTTTGCCAGTATCAGGCTATCTTGATGATAAAGACTTAATAATAGAGCTTTTCTGCAAATACTGTTTTGCCCAACAGTTGTAGGATTTTTTTTTGCCAAAATGTTTCTATTTGACGACTTAGGAAAGGAATTGAAGAAGATGCAAAGAGGTGGAAAAACTTCCGTGCTTATGGATTAGAACAATGAATATTGTGAGGGCACCTGTGTTGCTCAGAGTTTGAGTGCCTGCAATTGGCTCAGGTTGTGATCCTGGGGTCCTGGGATGGTGTCCTGCATCAGGCTTTTGGAAGGGAGCCTGCTTCTCCATCTGCCTATGTCTCTACATCCGTCTGTGACTCTCGTGAATAAATAAAAAAAATATTTAAGACAAAATGAAAAATAACTATTGTGAAAATCTCTATGCTGCCCAGAACCTTTTACATATTCAAAGCAATTCTTATCAAATCATCCTGGACATTTTTTCGCAGAGTATGAACATATAATCCTAAGATTTTTATGGCACACACAGAAATATTAGGGACACATTGATGCTCTGGCATTGCCCTGCTGTATTTGTTTTGAAAAGTATCCGTTAGCCTCCCTTATCCAGTGAAGGGTGCATTTTCCCCTGGAACTAGGAATAACATGTTGCAAAACATAGGTATCTCTCAAAAGTCACAGTGGACACACAGAAGGAGAATAATGATATAAGAGAGTCAGAGATACTCAGACACTTTGGATCTTCAGTATAAGGATGTTCTTTTATAACGTTTCCAGAAGATGAGTATGCGATGACCCAGTGGGATTTGTGTCTCTCCATCACCTTACAGGGTTGTGTTGTAGTGATGGTTGTGACATATGTGCCTTGTCACTTGCGAACATGTGGTGCCCTGTGTCCTCATTTCAAACCCACATCAGTGACTCTCCCTCTGGGCATGAGTTCAGATTCCCTTTAGGGTTTCCTCAATGGAACCCGTCAAGGGACCTACATGACTTATTTACTCTTTCTCATTATATTTAAATGCAATCATTTTTGTAATGGGATAGGCAAAAACCAGGTAACATGACCTGGTCATGTTGATATCTAACAGCCCTACCATCCTAATCCATAGTCTACATGTGAACTTACATGACGGTGAAGCTGTTTCAGGGAAGGTTAGTCCACTCATGGTCAGCAAAGCAGTGGAGCAGCTCCAAAGGCCCAGAAGCAAGGCAGTAGTTGGCTTTGCCAATTTCAGTAATATTTATACACATACCAGCTGTCTCCAAACACGCACACTCAGAACATAATGGGAGAGGATGGAGCAAGGGATGGAGCACACATTTCCTCTGGCAGTGTGCAGACCTGGACCTGAGATGGGCTTGGATGAATCTGTAAATTCACAGTGCAGTTGGCAGTGGATTGTTATCATTTGCTATTGGTTTAGTTTCCTCTTTAGATGCTCACACCCTACCTAGTTGAGGCCTGTTTTTGGGATTTTGTGACTCTCTTCCTGGCTGCATCAGAGAGCTGTTCTGAACATGGCCTCCTACCTCTGGCCTGGGGTTGAATGTTTGCACTTCCAGTCTTCAGAGAGCCCTCACAGGAGAGCCATCAAGCCCTTTCTGTCCTCAGTTTACTACTGAACCCCATGTTGACCCTGCTTGTGTCTAAGCTGGTTTATTTCTGGCATATGAATGAGTCTGTAAACGTCAATAAGAGGGATTCCTTTGGTGTGGACCTGGGATGGTCCTCTGAGCAAGGGTCTCATGGTCTCTTCCTTTCTGCTTGCTGGTCTCAGGTAGAAGTCACAGGAACAAACAGGGTTCAGTTTATGGAAACACAAATCACAATGCCTGCACTCAGACATAATATTTACCCATCTCCAGAATCCTGTTCTTCTTAATCATCCGTCACATGGTGCCATTTTTTCTTTGTAGGACTCAGGGGGACCGCGGATCCTGGAGATTTCCCCACTTTGCCACTTGAGCACCATCATACCAGGTTCGCTCCATGCAGGACCAGCATTCTTTTTTTTTTAAAATTGGTGTTCAATCTGCCAACATACAGAATAACACCCAGGGCTCAAACCATCAAGAGCCCACATCCGTGCCCATCACCCAGTCACCCCCACCCCACCCACCTCCTTTTCTACCACCCCTTGTTCGTTTCCCAGAGTTAGGAGTCTCTCATGCTCTGTCTCCCTTTCTGATATTTCCGACTCATTTTTTTCTCCTTTCCCCTTTATTCCCTTTCACTATTTTTATATTCCCCAAATGAATGAGGCCATATAATGTTTGTCCTTCTCCGAATGACTTATTTCACTCAGCATAGTACCCTCCAGTTCCATTCACATTGAAGCAATTCGTGGGTATTTGTCGTTTGTAATGGCTGAGTAATATTCCATTATATATATAAACCACATCTTCTTTATCCATTCATCTTTCGATGGACACCGAGGCTCTTTCAACAGTTTCCTGCCACATTTACTATCAAAAATTCCCGATATATCTGTCGAAGGGTTCAAGGGTAGATATTTTTTCTTCTCTTAGATGGAATATACTATTTGAATGTAAAAGGAATTCATAAAAAACTTACAGTGGAAAGGCAGCATTACACTGTTCATTTAGGAGGGATAAGAAAAATAGAAATATAGGCTACACAATGGAAAATGTTCATCCTCACACCAGTTTATTATATCCCAAACTCTGTATGAATGCAGCTCATTCTGCATCAGGTAAGCTTATCAAAGCCATTACAGAAAATCAAAGATTTGACTGGAGTGACACACAGTGACTGAGTTGATAGAGAGTTACAAATCAAACTTCATTACCTGAATCACTCTGAAATTCAGCTAAATTCTAAATTTAGCAAAATCATGTGATCCTTGATACAGCAGGGGTCCACATATCTCAGGAACCCTGCCAGTCTGTCCATCAGGTGTTTCAAGAAGGTCAGTAAGTCCTGTGGAGAGGAGCACAGGCCAAGATTCTGACTCACTGAAATGTGCACAAGGACATATGAACAAATCCTCTACAATTTAAGGGGTAGGAAAAAATCACTCTATGGGGACACTTGACACCTAAAAGCCAAGATTTACATGCAAAAAGCATTACAAAGTATGAAGTCATTACAAAGTCTGAAGTCTGGAATATTACTTAATAAAAACATAGTTTCTCAAAGCAGTCAATATGAGCACACAAAGGCAGTCACAACAGTTTGACAAGTAAGACAAGAGGAGAACAGGTAGGACTCGAGATCCAGGAGTTATCAGGTAACATTCAAAAACATGGTGTGATGAAAAATGCCACTAAACAATTATGAAAAATAAGGGAAGAAAGTTGGAGGAGGTCCTTTCATTGATCCTTCAGGTGTAGATATCAGCTCATTGTGTGTGACCTCTACCATCCCCTTGTTGAAACCTAAGGCCCATGAGATGCGAGGAGGAGGTGGGGCCTTGGGGAGCACGTAAGTCAGCAGATGGATCCCCATGATGGGATCAGGAACCTTTTTCACTAGGACTTGGAAATCTCCATGCCTCCTGCTCCATGTGAGGTGACAGGGAAAGGACAGAATAGGACGTGGGTGCTCTCCAGACACCACATCTGCATGCACCTGGATGTCAGATGTCGCAGACTCCAGAACTATGGGAAATGAAGGTCTTTCTTTTGATTTGCCAAATCCATTTAGATGTTACAGCAGCCAGCATAGGCTAAAGTTTTCTTCTTCTTCTTCTTCTTCTTCTTCTTCTTCTTCTTCTTCTTCTTCTTCTTCTTCTTCTTCTTTTTCTTCTTCTTCTTCTTATAATAATAATAATAATAATTATTATTATTATTATTTAATTAAATACAATTTTCCAAAATTTACTATACACCCAGCGCTCATTGCATCACGTACCCTACTTAATGCCCATCACCCAGTTACCCCATCCCCACAACAACCTCCCTTCCAGTGACCCTCAGTTTAATTACCAGAGTTAAGTGACTCTCATGGTTTACCTTCCTCTCTAGTATTACCCCGGTCAGTTCCACTCCTTCTCTTTTGGTCTTTTTCAATATTTCTTATATTCCACATATGACTGAGACCATATCATTGCCTATCAGTGATTGGCTTATTTTCTTCAATATAATACCTCAAGTTCCAACCATGTGGACGTGAATGTTCCTTCATGTTATACAAAATTTCTAACAACTTAATTATACTTCAATTTATATATAAACCACATATTCTTTATCCTTTTTCCTGTCGAGGAACACCATAGTTCCTCCAAGTTTAATTATTGTGGACATTGCTGCTGTGAACATTGGGGTCCAGGTGACCTTTATTTAACAATATCTGTGTCTCTGAAGCTAATACCCAGTTTCGCAATGGCTGGGTCATAGGGTGGCTCTATTCCCAGTTTTTGAATAAATTTGATTCCATTATCTGAGGAGCCTGCACCAGCTTTCATTCCTACCAACAGTGGAAGTGTTCTCCCTTTCTCCACATGCTCTGCAATATTTGTTATTTCCAGCTGTGTTAGTGTATCCATTCTGAGTTGTAGAAGTGGTATCTCCTTGCGATTTTCATTTGTATTTCCCTGATAAAAATTCATGTGGATCATTTTGTTTTTTTAATAATAAATTTATTTTTATTGGTGTTCAATTTGCCAACATACAGAATAACACCCAGTGCTCATCCCGTCAAGTGTCCCCCTCAGTGTCTGCCACCCAGTCATCCCCAGCCACCTCCCTCCTCCCCTTCCACCACTCCTAGATCATTTCCCAGAGTTAGGAGTCTTCCATGTTCTGTCTCCCTTTCTGATATTTCCTACCTATTTCCTCTCCCTTCCCCTCTATTCCCTTTCACTATTATTTATATTCCCTAAATGAATGAGACCATATAATGTTTTTCCTTCTCTGATTGACTTATTTCACTCAGCATAATACCCTTCAGATCCATCCACATCGAAGCAAATGGTGAGTTTACCTCTTGTAGGAATACATATCATGTTTGTATACCTCTTGTAGGAATACATATCATAAAATTTTCTTAAAATAAATAAAATGAAATTAGAAAAAATAAGTATACAATATACATATAATATAAACATTAAAGAGAAAATTTAAGAACAAAATAATGGTGTGAAGATTAATTACATTAAACGAGTATAGAAATTGGGAGGACAAAAGAGAGAAATGGTCATTCTAAGTAGACAAATATCTGATTCTCTGGGAAAGGAGATTAAAGATATATGGAAGAAGCACATTACACAAAATTACAGCACAAATACACCAAGGTCCTACGTGGAGCCTCAGGTGGAAGCTGTCTTCTTCCCAAGGTCACCAGCTGGTTCTGAAGATCAGGTGTACACTGTGCACATGCAGAGACCACAAGCTTTTGCTGGACCCATGAGGATCCTCATGGTTAGGATCTGGATTGGAGGACCTCCCACCTGCATGGAACAACCCCTTGATGCTTCAGGTGCTGATATCAGTTCCCTGGGTGTGACCTCTACCATCTGCATGCTGAAACCTATCGCCCATGTGATGTGAGGCAGAGGTGGGGCCTTAGGGTAGCACTTAGGTCAGAAGGTGTGCAGCCTCATGATGGGATCATATCCCTTATACACCAGGACTGGGAAAGCTCCCACACACTGGACCAATGTGAGGTGACAGGGAATGGACAGGCTAGGATGTGGGCGGTCGCCAGACACCACATATGCCTACTATTGGACCTCACTGTTCCCAGGCTCCAAGTCTATGGGAATGAGTGTCTGTTGTTTGATTCATCAAGTCCATGTAGGATGTTCCAGCAGGGGACCCAGGATAAAGTAGTTTATATTGTCTTTATTTAAATGCAATTTGCCAGCATATTGTATAACACACAGTCCTCTTCACATCACATGCCCTCCTTAATGCTGATCTGTTATGCCCAATATTGCAAATCCGAGAAACCCCCAAGGAGCCGACACCGATGCAAGTGCAAGAGGGTTTATTAGCAAGCTTGATCTTGGATCCCAGTATACCCAACACAGTGAAGCAGGGACTTTGACCCTGAAGTGGGTTACAGCTGGTTTTTTTATGGACTGGTCTAGGGGATTTTCAGAAGGGGTGGAGGAATTTCTCAAGTTCTGTTTACATTCTGATATGGGGCTTTCAAGGGCATGGAGATCTGTTCTCATTCTAATATGGGGCTTTCTGCCACTGGCTTGGGCTGTTGTCTTGTGATATGGGGTTCCCTGCTGAGGACATTCTGCAGTTTTTTCTGTAAAGTTCAGCTCTTATTTACAGGGGCCTAAGATGGGTGTACTTGTGATAATGCTAAACTTGTGATGGAATGGCCTTAATTTTTCTCAGCCTCCACATTTCCCCCTCACAGAGGAACCTAAGGAAAGACCCAAACATGGGTCCACGTTGGTCTCTGAGTGAGCCAGGGGGAATGATTAAACCATGATTCAAACCAACCTTGTTGCTGTTCTTGCTCCCGTTTATGTCTAGCCAAAACTTTTCTGACTTTTGCCACAGATTCCTGGACCTTTCCTGAGTGGCCAGTAAAGAAGCAACACTCCTCTTTTGTGGCAGCACATAACCCCCCTCCTTGCTTGCAAAAGCCTCTCTACACTTAAGATGCTCCCATCTTTTTAAACCTTAAAAGACTTTAAAAGCAAGGCTGAATTTTGTGCACATTTTTAAATTGCTAATGGGGATTGGTCGTGGCACAAAGAGGACAGAGCATAAGCAACATTAATGGGGTAAGTGAGAACGATGCAGTCTTCGCTTTAGGGGATTGTGGCCTTTCCATTCTGGAACAAAGTCCATGATAATGGCGTGTGGGTCAGCTGTCCAGAAGTGGGTGTAGTGGACCCAGGGAGTAATACCATCATCCTTGAGAGCATTGGGAGTGGTCAGGATCACAATTTAGTGTCCCTTCTAGCGAGGTTGAAGTGTCTGGTGTTGGTATCTCCTCACTTACACCCAGTCACCTGGCCGGTATCCATGGGACCCAGAGGTCGCCCAGTCTCTTAGAAGGCCATCATCTATGGTCACAACTGCTCATGGATTTGTAACATTTGGAGGGAGAAAAGGAGTTAGTGATTATCAAATTCAGCAAGTACCTCAGGTTTTAAATTGGAGATAAGAGGTGGAGGAAGACCAAACATTATCTCGTAGGGAGTCAGTCCGATCTTATATGGGAAGTTCCTCACCCTATATAGGGCGAAGGGGAGGAGAGTCACCCAGTCCCCGCCAGTCTAATTAGTTAAAGTATCTTTTAATATTCTGTTCACCCTCTCTACCTGTCCTGAGCTTTGGGGCCTATATGCACAATGTAATTTCCAGTCTGCCCCAAGTGCTAGTGCCACTCCCTGTGTTACCTTAGAGATGAATCCTGAGCTGTTGTCTGATCCAATCTTAACAGGAAAACCATACCTCAGTTTTTTTACCAAGTGGCCCTCTTCTTTGCAAAAAGCACATTGGTTTTTCTTCAGCTTAGGGCACTCCTGATGGGGACCAGGGCCATCCTCCTTACATGTCCCTGAAGCCAGCATCTTGAGGTGCCTCAGTCGTTCCCGGAGGTCCTCCGTGGTTGTGACCAGCAGGATCTTGGCCAGGCCTCAGGTCTGATGGTCACATAGTTTGGCTTGTTTCTCTTCCTAACTTTCTCTATTATTATAGACTCTTTCTGCTACTATTACTAAGTCCTGCAAGCTCTTCTGTCCTAGTCTCTCTACTCTTGCAATTTCTTTTTAATATCCAAAGCGGCCTGGTTAACAGAAGCCATGATAATTGCAGCCTTTGTTTCTGGGGCTTCTGGGTTCATAGGGGTGTACTGCCTAAAAGCTTCCATGATTCTATCTAAGACGGCTGCTGGACTCTCATCCTTACCCTGTCTCACATCATATACCTTGGCCAGATTGGTAGGCTTGCAAGCGGCAGACTGGAGACCTGCCATTAGAGTCTGGTGGTAGACCTGGAGCCTCTCCTTACCTTCAGCTGCGTTGTAGTCCCAGGTGGGGCGGGATAAAGAGAAGGCAGCATTTATGAGGTCTGGGTTTTGAGTCAGCTGTCTGTCCTCTCCCAGGACAGACTTCCAGGCTTCCATCTGAATTCGTTGTCTCTCTTCGGTGGTGAAGAGATCCTGCAAGAGCTGTTGGCAGTCATCTGAAGTAGGCTGGTGGATAAAGAGAATAGTATCTAAAAGCACGATTAGATCTCTTGAATCTGGAATCTCCAACCAGGCACATGCACATGAGAATCAGCTCAGCAAGCCGCACCCCAAGAACGCCAACTGTAAGGTCAGGAGAGGAGCAAGTTCTTGACCAGCAGCACTGGAAACCTAGAGGGGTATATGAGGGATTTACAGTATATAGAACTAGATGGTACTCTTCCTTTCTTTCCTGTTTACTTTTGGTTTTTCCCCTTTTTAATTCTTCTTTTCCTTTTTTTCCTCTCCTTTGTGATTCTTGGAATTTATTGTTTACTACTTAGTTTTAAAATTTGATTTTCAGTTAAGGGGATCTTTTGCTTTATTTCATTCTGTATTTTGTTTTCAATTTCTGGCCTCCTACCTTGTCAGAATTATCTAGGGTGAAATTTACTCAGGTTGTGGTTAATATTCTTGATGCAGCCCACTGAAACTGTCACTCTGCACTGAGCAAAATGGCTAGACAGAAGAAATAACCACAAAAGAAAGAAACAGAAACAATACTCTCTGCCTCAGACTTACAGAACTTGGATTACAACTCGTATTCAGAAAGCCAATTCAGAAGCATAATTGGAAAGATACTAGTGGCTCTGGAAAAAGCATAAAGGATCAAGAGACTTCATGAATTCAGAATTTACATTTAATTAGACAAAATTTAAAAATCTCAATCGAATGAGATGCAATCTAAATTGGAAGTCCTAATGATGAGTCTGTTTTCTTAATAATAAATTTATTTTTTATTGGTGTTCAATTTGCCAACATACAGAATAACACCCAGTGCTCATCCCATCAAGTGCCCACCTCAGTGCTAATGACGAGTTTTAATGACATAGAAGAAAGAGTGAGTGACATAGAATACAAGTTGATGGCAAGGAAGGAAGCTGAGAAAAAAAAGGGAAAACAAAAGACCATGAGGAAAAGTTAAGGGAAATAAATGATGTGGGTGCACACTCCTCACCACTTCTTGTCCTGAAGGCCCAGGAGCAGGTTCAGATGGAGGTTCTGGGCAGGTTTCCTGTAGGGCTCTATATCTTCTCCATGGAGCATATTCCCCCAGGGAGCCTCTATAGACTCAAGATTATGAGTTGACTACTTCAGTGTGTGATTTTAAAATTTGTTTCTTTATAAGAAACAGTTATTTGTATATTCACAGAGCACACAGTTGCTTACACTTCTTACACTTGTCACTAAATAGGAATAAATTACAAATATCTCCATTTTGAGGATGTCCAAAATAGGTTAACCTATATAAGCACCTATAAAAAAATCGACGTAGAGAGAAACAATATGAAATATTGGAAAATGGTTAGTGATCTCAAGAAAGCAGCACAAATCATGAAATGATAATAGAAGATGCCTGAGGTACTACCCAGGGTCTCAGGTGGAACCTGTCTTCTCCCAAGGTCACCAGGTGGTACTGAAGGTCATGGGTACACTGTGCACAGAGACCAGAAGCTTCTACTGGATCCATGTTTATCCCCAGGATGAGGAGCTGGATTGGAGAACCTTCCATCTGCAGGGAATAACTCATTGACCAGTCAGGTACTGATATCAGTTCCCTCTGTGTGACCTCTACCATGCCTATGTTGGAACCTAATGACATTGAAATTTGGAAGGAGGTGGAGCCTTAGGGGAACACTTAGGGAAGGAGGGTGAAGCCTCAGGATAGGACCCTATCAAAACACCACCAACACTTTTCTAGGGAATGGAACAAGCCTAAAATTTGTAAATAAACAGAAAAGATTCTGAGTGAGCAAAAGAATGTTGAAACAAAAAACAAATCAGGGCAGCCCGGGTGGCTCAGCGTTTTAGCACTGCCTTTTTGTCCAGGGCTCGATCCTGCAGACATGGGAACAAGTCCCATATCCGGCTCCCTATATGGTGCCTGCTGCTCCCTCTGCCTGAGTCTCTACCACTATCTCTGTATCCTTGTGTCTCTCATGAGTAAATAAATAAAAACTTAGAAAAAACAATGCAAAAGTCAGGACAAACGTATGGTCTCATTCATTTGGGGAATATAAATAATAGTGAAAGGGAATAGAAGGGAAGGGAGAAGAAATGTGTAGAAAATATCAGAAATGGAGGTAGAAAATGGAAGACTCCTAACTCTGGGAAATGAACTAGGGGTGGTGGAAGGGGACGTGGAGGGGGGAAGGCATGAATGGGTGACGGGCACTGAAGGGGGCACTTGACGGGATGAGCACTGGGTGTTATTCTGTATGTTGGCAAACTGAACACCAATAAAAATAAATTTATTATTTAAAAATACTGCAATAAACATAGGATGCACGTAAAAAAAAAATAAAACAGACAATGCATCCTTAAGACATGAGGAAAATGCTTTCTGCCCCAGACTGGAGGACCTACCAGTAAAAGTAGCAAGAAAACTACATTAAAAAAAAGAAAAAGTGGTAACCTTGAAAGAAAATAATTAGTTTTCCTATGACAATGTCTTAATAGAGTCAATGAGTAAAAATGTCACATAAAACCTGGAAGAAATAACTCATGAACTCAGCAAAAGAATCAGTATATAAAATCAGCAAATAAAATAAAGATATATTCCTACAAAATAAATAAAAATTACATGTACAAAATTAACAAAATAATCCGATTTCCACTAGCACCAAAAATAAATATTTAGGATTAAAATTTATTAACAAGATGAAAATTCTCCAGAAAATGACCTATACTGATGTGTCTTTTGAAATGAACCAAGAAATTCAAAAATAACTGTCATTAGAACTTCATATAGTCAGAGAGCCATCTACACAAATTGCTATAGAATTGTGGTGCAACACTTGTGTTGGCTTTAAATACACGAATGTAAGTCTGTAGCTGGTTATTTGGTCAGAGGACATGCAAATAGGGCTCTCCCTTCACTGATTAAACCAGCCCAGTCCCGACCCTGCAGCTGGGAGAGGAGCCCCAGCCCCAGCATCCCCAGGTGACCTGATTCAGTGATCAGGACACAACACAGACAAATTACCATGGAGTCTGTGCTCGGCTGGGTTTTCCTTGTCGCTATTTTACAAGGTAATTCATAGAGAATCAGAGACCTTGAGTCTGTGAATGAAGGTGAGTGAGAAAAACAGGGGATGTGGGACAGTTGTTTGACCAGGATGTCTTGTGTCTGCAGGTGTCCAGGGTGAGGTGCAGCTGGTGGAGTCTGGGGGAGACCTGGCGAAGCCTGGGGGGTCCCTGAGACTCTCCTGTGTGGCCTCTGGATTAACCTTCAGTAGCTACAGCATGAGCTGGGTCCGCCAGGCTCCTGGGAAGGGGCTGCAGTGGGTCACAGCTATTAGCTATGATGGAAGTAGCACATACTACACTGACGCTGTGAAGGGCCGATTCACCATCTCCAGAGACAACGCCAGGAACACAGTGTATCTGCAGATGAACAGCCTGAGAGCCGAGGACACGGCTGTGTATTACTGTGTGGACACAGTGAGGTGAACTCAGTGTGAGCCCTGACACAAACCTCCCTGTAGAATGGGTTCAGGACCACCAGGGGGTGCACACTCCTCACCACTTGTGTCTTGAAGGCCCAGGAGCAGTTTCAGATTGAAGTTATGGGCAGGTTTCCTGTCAGGGACTGGGCTTCCTCTCCATGGAGCAGTTTCCCCCCGGGAGCCCCTCTGAACACTTGATTATGTGTTTACCTATTCAGTCTCTTTCTTAGAGACCTAGAATTCAAATATAGAACTTGCACTTACTTGTACTTAAATTCTCCTGACCCGAAATTTTAATCAATTACAAATAACTCAATTCACATCATCTTAACCTTTGAATGAGTTCTAGTAGTAATCACTGTGGATCACAGGACCCCAAGCTAACATGCTGTCTTGCACATTGCGGTATAGCAGAATCCCCAGTCAACACAAGAGTAAAGAGACATTCTACAAAAATGTTAATAACAGCCTGGGAGTGAGAGAGATTTCCTGCATGACATCATGACATGGTAGGGATGTGGACTCAGAGGTCATTCACACAAATGCACACACACACACACACACAATCACAAGAGTATAACCATTCATCACCTTCACCTTCATGTCTGATGAGTGCCAGGCAGGCCTCTCATCAGGTCATAAATGCCTGGATGGTGCTGGGGAAGGACACTGGCTCCGGGTGTGTGTTGTGGGTCAGTGGTGGGACGGGGTCCTGCTCCAGGAGGGGCTTGTGTGGAGTTAGTGTCCCAACTTCATCAAAAGAGGGAACTCCTGGGTTACTGTTTGATTTCTTATCCAATGGGTGCAGGAGAAGAATGAGCAAGGAATGTCAGGGAGGTAACAGGCAGTAAAGACTGGACATGGTGTGAGGAATCATTTCACTAAACAAGCATCAAACTGGAAGGAAAAAATAGAATCATGGTCATTCTCAGTAGACAGATGTCTGAATCATAGGGAAAGGAGATGAATAATATATGGAAGCAGCACGAAACTTTAAGTAATAATACAAATAGGCCAAGATCCTACTCAGGTCTCAAATGGAAGCTGTCCTCTCCCCAAGGTCACAATCTGGTTCTGAAGGTCATGTACACACCATGTGCTCAGAGACCAGAAGCTTCTACTGGATCAATGAGGAACCTCAGTGTTAGGAGGTGGATTGGAGAACCTTCCACCTGCAGGGAATAACCCATGGATCCTTCTGGTGCTGACGTCAGTTCAGATTCTGATCCAGGAATTAGAGAGACCCCCCCTAAAATCAATAAAAACCGTTCAAAACCTCGAAATTTAATAGTGAAACTTGCAAATTTCAAAGATAAAGAGAAGATCCTTAAAGCAGCAAGACACAAGAAATCCCTGAATTTTATGTGGAGGATATTAGGGTATGAGCAGACCTCTCCACAGTGACCTGGTGGCCAGAAAGGCCTGACAGGATATATTCAGGGTCCTAAATGAGAAGAACATGCAACCAAGAATACTTTATCCAGCAAGGCTCTCATTCAAAATGGAAGGAGAGATAAAGAGCTTCCAAGACAGGCAGGAACTGAAAGAATATGTGACCTCCAAACCAGCTATGCAAGAAATTTTAAAGGGGAATCTTAAAATTCACCTTTAAGAAGGATTTCAGTGGAATAATCCACAAAACAAGGACTGAATAGATATCATGATGACACTAAACTCATATCTGTCAATAGTAACACTGAACGTGAACGGGCTTAATGACCCCATCAAAAAGCTCAGGGTTTCAGACTGGATAAAAAAGCCGAACCAGGGATCCCTGGGTGGCGCAGCGGTTTGGCGCCTGCCTTTGGCCCAGGGCGTGATCCTGGAGACCCAGGATCGAATCCCACGTCGGGCTCCTGGCACGGAGCCTGCTTCTCCCTCTGCCTGTGTCTCTGCCTCTCTCTCTCTCTCTCTCTCTGTGTGACTATCATAAATAAATAAAAATTAATAAAATAAATAAATAAAAAAGCCGAACCCATCTATTTGCTGTCTACATGAGACTCATTTTAGACAGAAGGACATCTACAACCTGAAAATAAAAGGTTGGAGAACCATTTACCATTCAAATGGTCCTCAAAAGAAAGCAGGGGTATATCTTATATCAGATAAACTAAAATTTACCCCGAAGACTGTAGTGAGAGATGAAGAGGGACACTATATCATACTTAAAGGATCTATCCAACAAGAGGACTTAACAATCCTCAATATATATGCTGCGAATGTGGGAGCTGCCAAATATTTAAACCAATTAATAACCAAAGTGAAAATGCTTAGATAATAATACACTTATACTTGGTGACTTCAATCTAGCGCTTTCTACCCTCGAAAGGTCTTCTAAGCACAACATCTCCAAAGAAACGAGAGCTTTAAATGATACACTGGACCAGATGGATTTCACAGATATCTACAGAACTTTACATCCAAACTCAACTGAATACACATTCTTCTCAAGGGCACATGTAACTTTCTCCAGAATAGACCACATACTGGGTCAAAATCGGGTCTGAAACGATACCAAAAATTGGGATCATCCCCTGCATATTTTCAGACCATAATGCCTTGAAATTAGAACTAAATCAAATTGAGAAGTGTGGAAGGACCTCAACCACGTGGAAGTTAAGGACCATCCTGCTAAAAGATGAAAGGGTCAACCAGGAAATTAAGGAAGAATTAAAAAGATTCATGGAAACAAATGAGAATGAAGATACAACCATTCAAAATCTTTGGGATGCAGCAAAAGCAGTCCTGAGGGGGAAATACATCGCAATACAAGCATCCATTCAAAAACTGGAAAGAACTCAAATACAAAAGCTAACCTTACACCTAAAGGAGCTAGAGAAAAAACAGCAATGGACCCTACACTCAGCAGATGAAGAGAGTTAATTAAGATTCGAGCAGAACTCAATGAAATCGAGACCAGAAGAACCGTGGAACAGATCAACAGAACCAGGAGTTGGTTCTTTAAAAGAATTAATAAGATAGATAAACCATTAGCCAACCTTATTGAAAAGAAGAAAGAAAAGACTCAAATTAATAAAATCATGAATGAGAAAGGAGAGATCACTACCAACACCAAGGAAATACAAACGATTTTAAAAACATATTATGAGCAGCTATATGCCAATAAATGAGGCAGTCTAGAAGAAATGGAAGCATTCCTGTAAAGCCACAAACTACCAAAATACCATGGACTTTCTTCAGAGCGTTGGAACAAATTATTTTAAGATTTGTATGGAATCAGAAAAGACCCCGAATAGCAGAGGGGAATTTTAAAAAAGAAAACCATAGCTGGGGGCATCACAATGCCAGATTTCAGGTTGAAATTGAAACCACAGCTGCCTTTCCTAATTCAACCAGGCCCACACCTCACTTTCATCCTGTCCAAACACCCATCATCTCATGACATCCGTGTTTCAGGACTTCCTGCACTGATGGGAAAGGCCTGTTAATACTAGGTGCTATTGGATACTCAGAAAGCATGGACAAGTGTCTACTGGCATTAATCTGGAGCTACTATTCCTCTATAGGGAATAGGTCAGATCTCGACGATTCAGGTTTACTCTGTGCTGTTCCCCTTAATTTCACCACCTGACATCAATAACGGATGTCTGTTTCTAATTCAATATTTTGAATGTAATGGCTAGTTCTAGATATTATGAATCTCTCGACTTCCCCTGGAGATTTCCTACGACCCAACAATTGCACTAATGGGATTTACTACAAAGATACAGATGCAGTGAAAGACCACAACACCCACACCCCAATGTTTATAGCAGCAAGGTCCATAGTAGCCAAAGTGTGGAAGGAGACTCGGTGTCCATCGAAAGATGAATGGATAATGAAGATGTGGCCTATATATACAATGGAATATTACTCAGCCATTAGAAATGAAGAACACCCACCATTTGCTTTGACGTGAATGGAACTGGAGGGTATTACGCTGAGTGAAGTAAGTCAGTCGCAGAAGAACGAATATATGGTCTCATTCCTTTAGGGAATATAAAAAGTAGTGAAAAAGAGTAAAGGGGAAAGGAGATAAAATGAGTGGGAAATACCAGAGAGGTCGACAGAATATTAGAGACTCCTAACTCTGGGAAAGGAACTCTGGGAAGGGGTAGTGAGTGGTAAGGGAGGTCGCCGGAGGTAGGGGTGACTGGGTGACGGGCTATGAAGCTTGACCTGATGAGCACTGAGTGTTATACTATATGTTGGCAAAGTGCACTGCAATGAAAAATAATTAAGAAATAAAATTTGAAAAACAAAAAAAACTTCAGATAATGAGGAATAATCCTAACCAAAGAGGAAAGGACCTATAGTCTAAAAATTCTAAAATACATATGACAGACATTAAAGAAGACAGAAATATATGGAAAACAGTCTATTCTCTTGTATTGGAAATATAAATATTCATATAATATCTAAGCCACCAACAGCAATCTATGCATCCAATATGAACACTATCAAAACACCACCAACATTTTTCTAGGGAATGGAACAAGTCTAAATTTTAGAACTAAACAGAAAAGATTCTGACTAGGCAAAAGAATGTTGAAACAAAAAACAAATCAGGGCAACCTGGGTGGCTCAGCATTGTAGCACTACCTTTTTGTTCAGGCCTGATCCTGGAGACCTGGGAATGAGTCCCATATCAGGCTCCCTGCATGCTGCCTGCTGCTCCTTCTGCCTGTGTCTCTGCCATTCTCTCTGTCTCTCTGTGTCTCTCATGAGTAAATAAATAAACCTTAAAAAAAAGCAAAAGCCATCACAATTCCGGATTTCAAAGTTGTGATCGTCCAAACAGTATAATAGTGGCAGTAAAACAGGCACATGGTCAGTGGAATAGAATAGAGAACCCATAAATGGACACACAGCTCTATGGTCAACTTATCTTCAACAAAGTACAAAAAACTATCAACTGGAAAAAGGACAATCTCTACAACAAGTGGTGTTGGGAACATTGGACAGCTGCATTTCGAAGAATGAACCTGGGCCATTCTTACATTCCACACAAAGATAAACTCAGAGTAGATGAAAGACCTAAATGTGAGGCAAGAAACCATCAAAATCAAGGAGATTTTGTGACCTCGGCCGCAAACGGGTTCCTGGTACTCGCATCTCCAAAGGGAAGGGAAACAAAAGTAAAAATGAACTCTATGGACTACACCAAGGAAGGAGCTGTCTTACAGCTGTGGAAACACTCAACATAATTTAAAGGCAACCTAACAAATTGGAAATATTGGGATCCCTGTGTAGCTTGAGCATCTGTCTTTGGCTCAGGGAGTCCTAGAGCTCTAGGATTGAGACCAGCATCAGGCTCCCTGTGGGGAGCCCACTTCTCCCTCTGCCCGTCTCTGCATCTCTCTCTCTCTCTCTCTCTCTCTCTCTCTGTCTCTCTCTCTGTCTCTCATGAATGAACAAATAACATCTTCCAAAAGAATAAAAACAATGGGAGAAGAGATTTGCAAATCTATCTCCAGATTATGGCAGGTTTCCAAAATCGAAAAACAAATTACCAAACTAAACAACCCAAAGGGAAAACTACAATCATAAATGGGCGGAAGACATGAAGAGACACCCAGTCCTGATTTGAGTTGTCAACTCTCACTTTATATTAGGTAGGTCATCCACATGCAAAATGAAATTTATTGTCTCCTCTAGGTCTGCCTTATATCAACTGCATGATTAGAACAGGCAATGCATCCTGAAGACAAGAGGAAAATACTTTCTGCCCCAGACTGGAGGACCTGCCAGAAAACGTAGCAAGAAAACTACTTTAAAAAAAAAAAGAGAACTTGGTAACCTGTAAAGAAAATAATGAGTTTTCCTATGACAATATCTTAATAGAGTCAATGAGTAAAAACCTTACATAAAAACTGGAAAAATAACTCATGAGCTCAGAAAAAAAAATCAGGATATAATATCACCAAATAAAATAAAGATATATTCCTACAAAATAACAACAAATTACATATACAAAATAACAAAATAATCCGATTTACACTGGCACGAAAAATAAATATTTAGGATTAAATTTTACTAATAAATTGAAATTTCTCCAGAAAATGACCTATATTGATGCGTGTCTTTGAAAATACACACAGAAACTCAAAAAGAACTGTGCCTAGAACTTCATATAGTCAGAAGGCCATCTACACAAATTGCTATAGAATTGTGGTGCCACATTTGTTCTGGCTTTTATTTTTTTTTAATTTTTATTTATTTATGATAGTCACAGAGAGAGAGAGAGGCAGAGACACAGGCAGAGGGAGAAGCAGGCTCCATGCACCAGGAGCCCGACGTGGGATTCGATCCCGGGTCTCCAGGACCAAGCCCTGGGCCAAAGGCAGGCGCCAAACCGCTGCGCCACCCAGGGATCCCTGTTCTGGCTTTTAAATACACGAATGTAAGTCTGGAGCTGGTTATATAGTCAGAGGACATGCAAATAGGGACCTCCCTCCACTGATTAAACCGGCCCAGTCCTGACCCTGCAGCTGGGAGAGAAGCCCCAGCCCCAGGATCCCAAGGTGACCTGATTCACTGATCAGGACACAACAGAGACAAACCACCATGGAGTGTGTGCTCGGCTGGGTTTCCCTTGTTGCTATTTTAAAAGGTAATTCATAGAGAACCAGAGACCTTGAGTCTGTGAGTGGAAGTGAGTGAGAGAAACTGGGGATGTGGGACAGTTGTTTGACCAGGATGTCTTGTGTCTGCAGGTGTCCAGGGAGAGGTACAGCTGGTGGAGTCTGGGGAAGATTTGGTGAAGCCTGGAGGGTCCCTGAGACTCCTATGTGGCCTCTGGATTCACCTTCAGTAGCAGTGAAATGAGCTGGGTCCACCAGGCTCCAGGGCAGGGGCTGCAGTGGGTCTCATGGATTAGGTATGATGGAAGTAGCTCAAAGTATGCAGACACTGTGAAGGGCCGATTCACCATCTCCAGAGACAACGCCAAGAACACGCTGTATCTGCAGATGAACAGCCTGAGAGCCGAGGACACGGCCATATATTACTGTGCAGACACAGTCAGGGGAAATCATTGTGAGCCCAGACACAAACCTCCCTGTAGGTGGGTATCAGGACCACCAGGGGGTGCGCACTCCTCACCACGTCTATCTTGAAATCCCAGGAGCAGGTGCAGAGGCTGGTTCTGGGCAGGTTTCCTGTCAGGGTCAGGGCTTCCTCTCCAAGGAGCAGTTTCCCCCAGGGAGCCCCTCTCAACACTTGATTATGTGTTTACCTATTCAGTCTCTTTCTAAGAGACTTAGAATTCAATGATATCACTTGCACTTACTTATACTTAACTTTTCCTGACCCAAAATTTTAACCAATTACAAATAACTCCATTGACATCATCTGAACCTTTTCATGAGTCCTAGTGGCACTCACTATGGATCACAGGACCCCAAGCTAACATACTGTCTTGCACATCTTGGTATATTGAAATCCCCAGTCAACACACGAGAAAAGAGACATATTACAAAAATGTTAATACCAGCCTGGGAGTGAGAGAGGTTCCCAGCTGACATGGTAGGGAAGTGGACTCAGAGGTCATTCACACACACACACACACACAATAATGAGAGTATAACCTTTCATCACCTTCACCTTCATGTCTGATGAGAGCCAGGCCGGCCTCTCATCATGTCACAAATGCCTGTATGGTGCCAGGGAATGACACTGGCTCTTGGTGTGTGTTGTGGGCAAGTGGTGGGTATGGCGTCCTGCTCCAGGAAGGGCTTGTGTGGAGTTAGTGTCCCAACTGCATCAAAAGAGGGAACTCATGGGTTATTGTTTGATTTATTTTACTTTGGGTGGAGGAGAAGAATGAGGAAGGAATTTCAGGGAGCTCCCAGTTAATAAAGACTGGATATGGTGTGAGGAATTTCACTAAACCAGGGTAAAACCGGAAGGACAAAAGAGAAACATGGACATTCTCAGTAGACAAGTGTCTGAATCATATGGAAAGGAGATGAATAATATATGGAAGCGGCACAAAACTTTAAATAATAATACAAATAGTCCAAGATCCTATCCAGGTCTCAGATGGATGCTGTCCTCTTCCCAAGGAACCATCTGGTTCTGAAGGTCATGTGTACTTGGTGTGCTCAGCGACCAGTAGCTTCTACTGGACCATGAGGATCCTCAGGGAGAGGAGCTGGATTGAAGGACCTTCGACCTGCAGGGCAAAACTCATGGATGCTTCAGGTGCTTATGTCAGCTAACTGGTTGTGACCTTTACCATCCCTGTGGTGAAACCTAATGTCCATGATATGGGGGAGGAGATGGAGCCTTAGGGGACCATTTAGGTTTGGAAATGCAGCCTCATGATGGGATCAGGGCCCTTATACACCAGGATTGGGAAAGCTCCCTGCACCCTGACCCGATTTGATGTGCCTGGGAAAGGACGGGGTAGGATGTGGGCGCTCTCCAGACACCACAGCTTCCTGTCCCTGGACCTCAGATGACTGAGACGCCAGATCTGTGAGAATGAGTGTCTGTTGTTTGATCTGCCCAGTTCATGTATGATTTTCCAACAGGGGGCAGAGGCTGAAGTAATTTTTTTCTTTATTTAAATTGAATTTACCAACATTCACTATACCCTCAGTGTTCATCACATCACGTAACCTCCTTAACTCCGATCACCCCGTGACCCCATTCCCCACCTCCTTCCTTCCAGTGACCCTCAGTTTTTTTCCCCAGACTTAAGTGTCTCTCATGATTTGTCTTCCTCTCTAGTCTTACCCCACTTTTTCACTCTTTCCCTTATGGTCTCTTTCAATATCAATGAGACCATATCATTGCCTTTCTGTAATGGATTTATTTCTCTCAATATAATGACTCCAGTTCCATCCATGTTGACGGAAATATTATTTCATGATATTCATTGTGTCTGAAGGCTATGTAATATCCCATTGTATATATAAAGCACACCTTATTTTTGTATATTGTTTATTGGAGTGGGATTCGCCAACATATAGCATAACACCCAGTGTTCATCCCATCAAGTGCCCCCCTCAGTGCCCATCACTCAGTCACCCCCAACCCCCGCCCACCTCCCCATCCACTACCCCTTGTTCTTTTCCCAGAGTTAGGAGTCTCTCAACTTCTGTCACCCCCTCTGATATTTCCACTCATTTCCTTTCCATTCCCCTATAATCCCTTTCACTGTTTTTTATATTCCCCAAGAATGAGACCATAAAATGTTTTTCCTTCTCCGATTGACATATTTCACTCAGCACAATATCCTCCAGTTCCATCCATGTCGAAGCAATTGGTGGGTATTCGTTTTTTCTAATGGCTGATTAATATCCCATTGTATACATAGACCACAGCTTCTAGGATTTGGATGAACTGCTGTCTCAGATTTCAGTATTTCATTATTTTGAGATTATCTTTGTGCTTTGTGTAGCAGAATGGTCCACTTTCATTTTTATGCAGGTGGCTGTCCAATATTTTTCAGATCCATTTTTGGATGTGTATTTCTTTCATTAGATATTTTTTTCTTGCTTTTTGAGGAGTAGTTGTCCATAGAGCTGAGGGTCCCTTTCTGCGTTCTCTGCTCTGTTTCATTGATCTATGTGTTGTTTTTGCCAGTACCAGGCTATCTTGATGATAAAGGCTTTATAATAGAGCTTCTCTACAAACATTGTTATGCCCTCCTGCTGTAGTTTTGTTTATGTTTTTTTTTTCCAAAATGATTCTACCTGTTTGGCAACTTAGGAAAGAAATTGAGGAAGACACAAAGAGATGGAAAACATTCTGTGCTTACAGATTACAACAACGAATATTGTCAGGGCACCTGTGTTGCTCAGAGGTTTAGTTTCTGCAATTGGCTAGGGTTGTGATCCTGGGGTCCTGGGGTGGAGTCCTGCATCAGGCTTTTGGAAGGGAGCCTGCTTCTCCCTCTGCCTATGTCTCTTCCTCTGTCTCTGTGACTCTCCTGAATAAATGAATAAATCTTTAAAACAAAAACAAAAATATTGGTGATCCCTTCTTGACTCAATGGTTTGGCGCCTCTCTTTGGCCCAGGGTGTGATCCTGCAGTCCTGGGATCAAGTCCCATTTGAGTCTCCCTGCATGGTCTTGCTTCTCCCTCAGCCTGTGTCTGCCTCTCTCTCTCTCTCTCTCTCTATCATAAATGCATAAATAAAATCTTAAAAAAAAACAAAAATAAATACTGTGACAATCTCTATGTTGCCCAGAACCTTCTACATATTCAAAGCAATCCTTGAGAAAGCATCCTGGACATTTTTCACAGAGTATGGACATATAATCCTAAGATTTTTATGTCACACACAGAGACATTAGGGACACATGGATGCACTGGCATGGCCCTGCTGTTTTTGTTGTGAGCAGTATGACGTAACCACCCTCAACCAGTGAAGGGTGCATTTCTCACCTGGAACTAGGACTAATCTTTTGCAAACCATAGGTATCTGTCAAAAAGTCACAGTGGACACACTGAACAGAAAGAGAACAATGATACAAGAGAGTCAGAGATACTCAGACACTTTGAAACTTCAGTTTAAAGATGTTCTGTTATAACATTTCCAGAAGATGAGGATGTGATGACCCAGTGAGATTTGTGTCTCACCATCACCTTACAGGGTTGTGTTTTACTGATGGCTGTTAGGTGTGTCCCTTGTCACTGGATGAACATTTGGTGCCAGTGTCCTCATTTCAACCATCTGTGACTCCCTCTCTGGCCATGAGATCAGTTTCCCTTTAGGATTTCCTCAATGGAACCCCTCAAGGGACCTACATGACTTATTTACCTCTTATCATTTTATTTAAATTCAGTCATTTTTGTCATGGAATTTGCAACAACCTGGTAACATGACCTGGTTATGTCAATGTCTAATAGCTCTACCATCCTATTCCATAGTCTACATGTGAACTTACATGACAGTGAAGCTATTTCAGGGAAGGTAAGTCCACTCATAGACAGAAAGGCAGGGGAGTAGCTCTGAATGCTCAGAAGCAGGGCATTGGTTGGCTGTAATGATTTTATCAACATTTATACAAATAGCAGCTGTCCCCAAACATGAACACTCAGAAAATAGATGTGAGATGATGGTGGAAGGGATGGAGCACACAGTTCCTCTTGCTGTGTGCAGCCCTCGACCTGAGCTGGGCTTACCTGGATGTCTAAATGCACAGTGCAATTGGCAATGGATTGTTATCATTTGCTGTTGGTATTGTTTCCTCTGTAGATGCTGACACCCCACCTTGTTGAGGCCTGTATTGGGGTCTTGTGACTCTTCCTGACTGCATCAGAGAGCCGTTATGAACATGGCCTCCTATCTCTAGCCTGAGATTGAATGTTTCCACCCCAGAGTCTTCAGAGAGCCCTCATAGGAGAGCCATCAAGCCCTTTCTGTCCTCAGTTGACATCTGAATCATGTGTTCACCGTACCTGTCTCTGAGCTGGTTTATCTCAGGCACATGAATGGGTCTCTAAATGACAATATGAAAAGCTCCTGTAATGTGGACCTGGGCAGGTCCTCTGAGGGGGTGACATGAGAGCCAGTTTACTTCCTGACTGCTCGTCTCAGAATAGAGGTCCCATGACCACACAGTGTTCAGTTTATGGAAACAAAGCACAACGCCTGCACTCAGACCCAATGTTCACACGTCTTCAGGTTCCTGTCCTTCTTAACCATCCATCACATGGTGCCACTTTTTCTTCTTGGAACTTAGGGGGTCCTTACTTCCAGGAAATTTCCCCATTTTTCCATTTGAGCACCGTCATGTGAGGTTTGTCCACCTCAGGAGTAGAATTCTACAAGTTCATATGTTCCTCTCTTGTCCTTAAAATCCTTAACAGTAGCTTCTGCAAGCAACCTCCCTCCTGCTGTCATCCTCATGGTTGTATCTCCCCAATGTCAATACTGCACAGCTCCAACACTCCAAAACCTGCTCAGTATTCTATTAGACGTATTGCTGTTGTTGTTTTTTCAACTCTGATCAATTTTATGGATGTTCAAAATGATTCAATAACTATCCAGCTGTTCCAGGGATGTGACAAGACCTGAGTCCCCCTAATCTTCTGACATGTTAACTTCTCTATCCCATATTTTCTTATACTAAAGATGGTGTGGCGAATTTTTTCTTTTTTCTTTTTTTTTTTGGCGAATTTTTTCTGATTTATATGTTGGAGGTGAACTTTGGACACTGGTGTTTTGTTTCAGAGTGTCGTAAACATATTTTCACCCCTACTCTGATTCTGGATCCTAAGGACTCATTTTCGTTTGTACAAGCCTACTGAGTATTGTACTAATATTATATTATGTTTCAAGAAGTAATTATAGACATATGTGGTCCATGCACATAAGGTCATCCAACAAGTGAGATAAGGAGCAATGCACCACCTAGCAGTGAGACTGGGGCTTCAAGGAGGGCACAGATGCTCCCAAAGGACCAGAATTGCAGGAATATTATTGCTAGGACCCCATGTCTCTGTGCAGGTGACACAGGTGCAATTTGGGTGGTGGGCTCTGCTTGCGGTCTTCCCGATGCATAAGATCCATTCAAAGATGGAAAGGGGGGGTACCCGGGTGCTCAGTAGTTTCATGCCACCTTCAGCCCAGGGCCTGATCCTGGCGATCAGGGATCGAGTCCCACATCAGGTCCATGCATGGAGCCTGCTTCTCCCTCTGCCTGTGTCTCTGCATCTCTCTCTCTGTATGTGTGTGTGTGTGTGTCATGGATAAATAAATAAAACATTAGAAATCAAAGAAGGAATGGGCTAGATTTGGAAACAGAACAGAAGGCCTGCATGCAGCCAGCAGGGTCAGGGGGACTGATCTAAGAAAACCAACACTACGGTTGATCAGAGACACAAATTAGAATTGGATTGAAACTGAAATTTCCTGCTGCATTTGTTATCAAAAATACCTGATAAATCCGTAGAAGTTCATGGTATATACTTTACTTCCCTTAGATAGAATATAGTATTTGAATGAAAAAGGAATTCATGAAAAACTTACACTTGCAAGGCAGCACTATAGTGTTAGTTTAGGAGGGATGAGAAAAATAGAATTATAGGCTATACAATGGAAAATGTTCATTCTGACACGAGTTTATTATATCCAAAACTCTGCTTGAATGAGCTCATTCTGCATCAGGTAAGCTCTTCAAAGCGATTACAGAAGATCACAGAGTTAACTGCAGTGGAACACAGTGACTGAGTTGTTAGAGACTTACAAATAGAACTGCATTACCTGAAACCCTCTGAAATTCAGCTAAATTCTAAATTTAGAATTGCAGGAATATTATAGGCAAGACTCCGTGTCTTTGTGAAGTGGACACAGGCATCTTTTGGTTGGTGGGTTCTGCTGGCAGTCTTCCTGATGCATGTGATCCATTCAAAGTTGCAATGTGTTAGATTTGGAGACAGAAGACAAGTCCTGTACATAGCCCATAGGGTCAGGGGGAATTTCAAAATTAGGGTTGTTTAAAGGCATAGATTGAAACTGAATTTTCCTATCACATTTGTTATCAAAAATACCTGATCAATCTGTAGAAGGGTTCAAGGGTAGATATTTTTCTTCTCTTAGATGGAATATACTATTTGAATGTAAAAGGAATTCATCAAAATCTTAGAGTGGAAAGGCAGCATTACACTGTTCATTTAGGAGAGATAAGAAAAATAGAAATATAGGCTTTACAATGGAAAATGTTCATCCTGACACCAGTTTATTATATCCCAAACTCTGCATGGATGCAGCTCATTCTGCATCAGATAAGCTTATCAAAGCCATTACAGAAAATCACAGATTTGACTGGAGTGACACAGTGACTGAGTTGATAGAGAGTTACAAATCAAACTTCATTACCTGAATCACTCTGAAATTCAGCTAAATTCTAAATTTAGCAAAACCATGTCATCCTTGATACAGGAGGGGTCCACTTTTCTAAGGAACCCTGCCAGTCTGTATATCAGGCGTTTCAAGAGGGCCAGTAAGTCCTGTGGAGAGGAGCACAGGCCAAGATTCTGACTCACTGAAATGTGCACAAGGACATATGAGAAACCCTCTACAATTTAAGGGGTAGGATAAAATCACTCTATGGGGACACATGACACCTATAAACCAAGATTTACATGCAAAAACCATTACAAAGTACCACGTGGACACAAAGTCTGAAGTCTGGAATATTACTTAATAAAAACATAGATTCTCAAAGCAGTCAATATGAACACACAAAGGCAGTCACAGCAGTTTGACAAGTAGGGCAAGAGGAGAACAGGTAGGACTCGAGATCCAGGAGTTATCAGGTAACATTCAAAAACATGGTGTGGGGATCCCTGGGTGGCACAGCGGTTTAGCGCCTGCCTTTGGCCCAGGGCGCGATCCTGGAGACCCAGGATCGAGTCCCACATCGGGCTCCTGGTGCATGGAGCCTGCTTCTCCCTCTGCCTGTGTCTCTGTCTCTCTCTCTCTCTCTCTCTCTGTATGACTATCATAAATAAATAAAAATTAAAAAAAACATGGTGTGGTGAAAAAATGCCACTAAACAATTATGAATACTAAGGGAAAAAAGGTGGAGGAGGTGCTTTCATTGATCCTTCAGGTGTAGATATCAGCTCATTGTGTGTGACCTCTACCATCCCCATGTTGAAACCTAAGGCCCAAGAGATGGGAGGATGAGGTGGGGACTTGGGGAGCACTTAGGTCAGCAGATGCATCCCCATGATGGGATCAGGAACCTTATTCACCATTACTAGGAAATCTCCCTGCCTCCTGCCCCATGTGAGGTGACAGGGAAAGGACAGGCTAGGATGTGGGTGCTCTCCAGACACCACATCTGTGTGCATCTGGACCTCCGACGTCGCAGACTCCAGAACTATGGGAAATGAAGGTCTTTCTTTTGATTTGCCAAATCCACTTATGTTACAGCAGCCAGCACAAGGCCAAAGTTTTATTATTATTATTAGTAGTAGTAGTAGTACTATTATTTAATTAAATTCAATTTTCCAAAATTTACTATACACCCAGTGCCTATCACAGATCGTACCTCCTTAATGCCCATCACCCAGTTACCCCATCCCCACAACAACTTCCCTTCCAGTGATCCTCAGTTTAATTACCAGAGTTAAGTGACTCTCATGGTTTACCTTCCTCTCTAGTATTACCCAAGTCAGTTCCACTCCTTCCCTTTTGGTCTCTTTCCATATTTCTTATATTCCACATATGACTGAGACCATATCATTGCCTATCAGTGATTGGTTTATTTTCTTCAATATAATACCTCAAATTCCAACCATGTTGATGTGAATGTTCCTTCATGTTATACATAATTTCTAGCGGCTTAATTATACTTCAATTTATATACCAACCACATCTTCTATATCCTTTTTCCTGTAGAGGAACACCATGGTTTCTCCCAGTTTAATTATTGTGGACATTGCTGCTGGGAACATTGGGGTGCAGGTGACCCTTCGTTTAATAACATCTGTGTCTTTGAAGCTAATACCCAGAATAACAATGGCTGGGTCATAGCGTGGCTCTCTTCTCAGTTTTTGAATAAATTTGATTCTGTTATCTGAGGAGCCTGCACCAGCTTTCATTCCTACCAACAGTGCAAGAGTTCTCCCTTTCTCCACATCCTCAATACTTATTATTTCCAGCCGTGTTAGTATATCCATTCTGAGTTGTAGAAGTGGTATCTCCATGTGATTTTCATTTGTATTTCCCTGATGACAATTCATGTGGATCATTTTGCTTTTTTTAAATAATAAATTTATTTTTTATTGGTTTTCAATTTGCCAACATACTGAATAACACCCAGTGCTCATCCCGTATAGTGCCCACTCAGTGCCCGTCACCCATTCACCCCCGCTCCCCACCATCATCCCCTTCCACCACCCCTAGTTCATTTCCCAGAGTTAGGAGTCTTCCATGTTCTGTCTCCCTTTCTGATATTTCCCACACATTTCTTCTCCCTTCCCTTATATTCCGTTTCATGAATATGTATTCCCCAAATGAATGAGACCATATAATGTTTGTCCTTCTCTTGTTGACATATTTCACTCAACATAATACCATCCATTTCCATCCACATTGAAGCAAATGGTGGGTATTTATCATTTCTAATGGCTGAGTAATATTCCATTGTATACATATACCACATTTTCTTTTTTTTAATTTATTTTTTATCGGTGTTCAATTTACTAACATACAGAATAACCCCCAGTGCCCGTCACCCATTCACTCCCACCCCCCGCCCCCCTCCCCTTCTATCACCCCTAGTTCTTTTCCCAGAGTTAGCAGTCTTTACGTTCTGTCTCCCTTTCTGATATTTCCCACACATTTATTCTCCCTTCCCTTATATTCCCTTTCACTATTATTTATATTCCTCAAATGAATGAGAACATATAATGTTTGTCCTTCTCCGACTGACTTACTTCACTCAGCATAATACCCTCCAGTTCCATCCACGTTGAAGCAAATGGTGGGTATTTGTCATATCTAATAGCTGAGTAATATTCCATTGTATACGTGTCTTTCATGATTTGTATTCCTCTGTAGTAGTACTCCACTAAGTTTCACTCCTCCTCTTATGGTCTCTTTCAATATTTCCTATATTCCAAATATGAGTGAGACCATATCATTGCCTTTTTGTGATTGATTTATTTCTCTCAATATAATACCTTCATTCATTTTGAAGGAAATGTTATTTCATGATATTCATCATTTCTGACAGCTGTGTAATATCACAAAATATATATAAACCACATCTTTTTTTTTCTCCTGTTCATGTATTCTCCCCATTTCTTGACTAGATTCATTGTTTTGTTGGCTGCTGAATTTGTTAAGGAAAAATCTTGTCCTATTATGTAGGTTGCCTTTCATTTTGTCACCTGTTGCATTGTTTTTTTTTTATTTTTTTTTATTGGTGTTCAATTTACTAACATACAGAATAACACCCAGTGCCCGTCACCCACCATTCACTCCCACCCCCCGCCCTCCTCCCCTTCTACCACCCCTAGTTCGTTTCCCAGAGTTAGCAGTCTTTACGTTCTGTCTCCCTTTCTGATATTTCCCACACATTTCTTCTCCCTTCCTTTATTTTCCCTTTCACTATTATTTATATTCCCCAAATGAATGAGAACATATAATGTTTGTCCTTCTCCGACTGACTTACTTCACTCAGCATAATACCCTCCAGTTCCATCCACGTTGAAGCAAATGGTGGGTATTTGTCATTTCTAATAGCTGAGTAATTGTTGTACAGATTCTATCTTGATGAAGTCCTAATAGTTAATTTTTTTCTTTGTTTCCTATGCCTTTTGAGAGGTGCCTTGGTAGCAGTCGCTAAAATTGAGGAAAAAAATTTGCTACCTGAATTTGCCTCTAGGATTTGGATGAATTACTGTCTCAGATTTTGGAATTTCATCCATTTTGAGATTGTGTTTGGTGTAACTGAATGGTCCACTTCCATTCTTATGCAGGTGGATGTCCAGATTTTTCAGAACCATTTATTGATGAGAGTTTCTTTCATTCGATATTTTTTTTCTTGCTCCTTGAGGAGTAGTTTTCCATAAAGGTGAGGGTCCATTTTTGTGTTCTCTGCTCTGTTCCATTGATCTATGTGTTGTTTTTTCCAGTACAAGCCTATCTTGATGATAAAGATAAGTTGCACTTATAAAGACTTTATAATAGAGCATGTCTGCAAACATTGTGATGCCCTCCAGTTGAAGTTTTGTTTCTGTTTGTTTTCTCCCAAAATGTTTCTACCTGTTTGACGACTTAGGAAAGGAATTAAAGAAGACACAAAGAGATGGAAAACATACCATGCTTATGGATTAGAACAATGTATATTGTCAGGACACCTGTGTTGCTCAAAGGTTGAGTGTCTGCAATTGGCTAAGGTTGTGATCCTGGAGTCATGGGATGGTGTCCTGCATCAGGCTTTTGGAAGGGAGCCTGCTTCTCTTTCTGCCTATGTCTCTGCCTCTGTCTCTGTGACTCTCCTGAATAAATAAATTAATCTTTAAAACAAAGACAAAAATAAATACTGTGAAAATCTCTGTGCTCCCGAGAACCTTCTACATATTCAAAGCAATACTTGGGAAAGCATCCTGGACATTTTTCACAGAGTATGAACATATAATCCTAAGATTTTTATGGCACACACAGAGATATTAGGGAAACATTGATGCTCTGGCATGACCCTGCTGTATTTGTTGTGAGAAGTATCAGTTAACTGCCCTCATCCAGTGAAGTGTGCATTTCTCACCTGGAACTAGGAATAACCTGTTGCAAACCATAGGTATCTGTCAAAAAGTCACACTGGTCACAGAGAATGAGAAGAATGATGCAAGAGAGTCAGAGATACTCAGACACTTTGGAACTTCAGTTTAAGGAGGTTCTTTGATAATGTTTCCAGAAGATGTGGGTGTGATGACCCAGTGGGATTTGTGTCTCACCATCACCTTACAGGGCTGTATTGTACTGATGGCTGTTAGGTGTGTCCCTTGTCACTGGATGAACATTTGGTGCCCCGTGTCCTCATTTCAACCCACCTGCATCTGTGACTATCCCTCTGGACATGAGATAAGTTTCCTTTTAGGATTTCCTCAATGGAACCCCTCAAGGGACCTACATGACTTATTTACTTCTTATCATTTTATTTAAATGCAATCATTTTTGTCATGGAATTTGCAATAATCAGGTAAAATGACCTGGCTATGTCAATATCTAACAGCTCTACTATCCTATTTCATAGTCTACATGTGAACTTACATGACAGTGAAGCTATTTCATGCAAGGTAAGTCCACTCATAGTCAGCAAGGCAGGGGAGCAGCACTGAAAGCCCAGAAGCAGGGCATTGGCTGGCTTTGACGATTTCATCAACATTTGTACAAATAGCAGCTTCCCCAGACATGAACACTCAGAAAATAAGTGTGACAGGATGGAGCAAGGGATGGAGCACACAGTTTGTTTTGTATATGCAGCCCCTGGACCTGAGCCGGATAACATGGATGTCTAAATGCACAGTGTAGTTGGCAATAGATTGTTATCATTTGCTATTGGTTTTATTTCCTCTGTAGATGCTCTCACCCCACCTTGTTGAGGCCTGGTTTTGGGTTTTGTGACTCTCTTCCTGGCTGCATTGGAGAGCCTTTCTGAACATGGCCTCCTGCATCTAGCCAGGGATTGAATGTTCGCCCCCTTGAGTCTTCAGGGAGCCCTCCCAGGAGCCATCAAGCCCTTTCTGTCCTCAGTCGACATCTGAATCCTGTGTTCACCGTACCTGTCTCTGAGCTGCTTTATCTCAGGCAGGATTATACTGTTAGTTTAGGAGGGATAAGAAAAATAGAAATATATGCTATACAATGGAAAATGTTCATTCTGATACCAGTTTATTATATCCCAAACTCTACCTGAAGGAGCTCATTCTGCATCAGGTAAGCTCATCAAAGCGATTACAGAAGATCACAGATTTAACTGCAGTGGAACACCTTGACTGAGTTCTTAGAGACTTACAAATAGAAATGCATTACTTGAAACCCTCTGAAATTCAGCTAAATTCTAAATTTAGCAAAATCATGCGGTCCCCAATACATGCAGGATACTTTATTCTACATAACCCTGCCACTTTGTCATTCAGGGGTTTCAGAGGGGCAGTAAATCCTGTGGAGAGGAGCACAGGCCAAGAATCTGGGGTTAGACTCACCTGATAATGTGCACAAGGACACATTAGAAACCCTCTACAATTTAAGGGGTAGGTTCACATCACTGTGGGGGAAAACATGACACCTACAAACCAAGAGATATATGCAAATACAATTACAAAGTACCACGTGGACACAAAGTCTGAAGTCTGGAATATTACATAATAAGATCCATAGTTTTTCAAATAAGTAAATATGAACATACAAAGGCAGTCACATGTCAGATCACAACAGTTTCACAGAATGATCCCCAGCTGAGTATATACTGAGATGACATGTATATAGGGATCTCTCTCTATTGAATAAAACATCCTAGACCTGATCCTGCATCCGGGAGTGAAGCCCCAGCCCCAGGAACAATAGGTGACCAATTTATTGATCAGGACAAAACAACTCACCATGGAGTCTGTGCTCAGCTGGGTTTTCCTTGACACTATTTTTAAATATATATTTATTTATTTTCTGTTTGAGTCAATTTGCCAACATAAAGCATATAACCCAGTATTCATCACATGAACAGAAGAATGGGCATTTTTAAGAAATGACAGAAAAGCTATCATAAAATATATGTTAAATCTTTTTAAAAATGTCTCTATGATTTTGATATTTTTATCTAATTTTGTTAGAAAGAGAGAAATTATACCTCAAAAGGTCAAAAACATTTGGATATAGGGTAATGAGATTGAATATGTTTGATTTACACATTTTATCCCCAACTGGGAGCAGATATTAATTAACCAAAATCATCATGACCCACTGTGGTAACATGTGGGTTGAAATTGAAACCACACCAGCCTTTCCTAATTCACCCATGCCCACACCTCACTTTCAGCCTGTCCAGAAACCCATCATCCCATGACATCCCTGTTTGAGGACTTCCTGCACTAATGGAAAAGGCCTGTTAATACAGGGTGCTGCTGGATACTCAGAAAGCATGAACAAGTGTCTACTGATATTCATCTGAAGCTACTATTCCTCTACAGGGAATAGGTCAGAGCTCAACAATTTATGTTAACTCTGTACTGTTCCCCTGATTTCACCACCTGACACAAAAAATGGATTCCTTTTTCTAATTAAATATTTTTAATTTAATGTCTAGTTCTATATACTATGAATCTCTCAACTTCCCCTGGAGCTTTCCTACAATCCAGCAATTGAACTACTGGGATTTACTACAAAGATACAAATAGAGTGAAAGACCACAACACCTGCACCCGATGTTTATAGCAACAAAGTCCAGAGTAGCCAAACTGTAGAAGGAGCCTCGGTGTCCATCGAAAGATGGATGGATAAGGAAGATGTGGTCTATATATACAATGGAATATACTCAGCCATTAGAAATCAAGAATACCCACCATTTGCTTCAACATGATTGGAGCTGGAGGGTATTATGCTGAGTGAAGTAAGTCAGTCACAGAAGAACAAACATACGGTCTCATTCATTCAGGGAATATAAAAAGTAGTGAAAGGGAGTAAAGGAGAAAGGAGAGAAAATGAGTGGGAAATATCAGAAAGGTCGACAGAACATGATGGACTCCTAACTCTGTGAAAGGAACTCTGGGAAGGAACTCTGGGAAGCGGTAGTTGTAAGGGAGGTTGGCGGGGGTAGGTGTGACTGGGTGACGGGCAATGAGGGGTCACTTGACGGGATGAGCACTGGGTGTTATACTATATGTTGGCAAAGCAAACTCCAATAAAAATAATTAAGAAATAAAATTTAAAAAACAAATGAACCTTCAGATAATTAAGAATAATCCTAACCAAAGAGGAAAGTACCTATACTCTAAAAATTCTAAGGTATGTATGAAAGACATTAAAGAAGACAGAAATATATGGAAAAAAGTCTATTCTCATGGATTGGAAAAATAAATATTCATATGATGTTTATGCCACCAACAGCAATCTATGCATTCAATATGAACCCTATCAAAACACCACCACCATTTTTCTAGGGAATGGAACAAGCCTAAAATTTGTAAATAAACAGAAAAGATTCTGAGTAAGCAAAAGAATGTTCAAACAAAAAACAAATCAAGGCAGCCCGGGTGGCTCAGCATTTTAGCACTGCCTTTTGTCCAGAGCATGATCCTGCAGACAGGGGACGAGTCCCATATCAGGCTCCCTACATGGTCCCTGCTGCTCCCTCTACCTGTGTCTCTGCCATTCTGTTTCTCTGTGTCTCGTATGAGTAAATAAATAAAAACTAAAAAAAAGCAAAAGCCATACAATTCCGGATTTCAAAGATGTGATAATCAAAACAGTAAAATAGTGGCAGTAAAACACGCACATAGTCAATAGAATAGAATAAAGAACCCATAAATGGACACACAGCTCTATGGACAACTTATCCTCAACAAAGTACAAAAGACTATCAACTGGAAAAGAGACAATCTCTTCAACAAGTGGTGTTGGAAACATTGGACAGCTGCAAGTAGAAGAATGAACCTGGGCCATTCTTACACTCCACACAAAGATAAACTCAGAGTAGATGAAAGACCTAAATGTGAGACAAGAAACCATCAAAATCAAGGAGATTTTGTGACCTCAGCCACAAACAGGTTCTTGGTACTCGAATCTCCAAATGGAAGGGAAACAAAAGTAAAAATGAACTCTATGGACTACACCAAGGAGCTGTCTTACAGCTGTGGAAACACTCAACATAATTAAAAGGCAACCTAACAAATTGGAAAGATAGGGATGCCTGTGTAGCTTCAACATCTGTCTTTGACACAGGGAGTCCTAGAGCTCTAGGATTGAGACCAGCATCAGGCTCCTTGTGGGGAGCCCACTTCTCCCTCTGCCCATCTCTGCATCTCTCTCTCTGTCTCTCATGAATGAACAAATAACATCTTCCAAAAGAATGAAAACAATGGGAGAAGAGATTTGCAAATCTATCTCCAGATTATGGCAGGTTTCCAAAATCGAAAAATAAATTGCCAAACTAAACAACCACAAAGTGAAATGGGCGGAAGACATGAAGAGACACCCTGTCCTGATTGAGTTGCCGACTCTCACTTTATATTAGGTAGGTCATCCACATGTAAAATGAAATTTATTGTCTCCTCTAGGTCTGACTTATATTAACTGCATGATTAGAACAGGCAATGCATCCTGAAGACAAGAGGAAAATACTTTCTGCCCCAGACTGGAGGACCTGCCAGAAAACGTAGCAAGAAAACTACTTAAAAAAAAAGAAAACTTGGTAACCTAGAAAGAAAATAAAGAGTTTTTCTATGACAATATCTTAATAGAGTCAACAAGTAAAAACCTTACATAAAAACTGGAAGAAATAACTCATGAGCTCAGAAAAAAATCAGGATATAAAATCAGCAAATAAAATAAAGATATATTCCTACAAAATAACAACAAATTACATATACAAAATAACAAAATAATCCGATTTACACTGGCACCAAAAATAAATATTTAGGATTAAATTTTACTAATAAATTGAAATTTCTCCAGAAAATGACCTATACTGATGTGTGTCTTTGGAAATACACGCAGAAACTCAAAAAGAACTGTGCTTAGAACTTCATATAGTCAGAAGGCTATCTACACAAATTGCTATAGAATTGTGGTGCCTCACTTGTGCTGGCTTTTAAATACATGAATGTAAGTCTGGAGCTGGTTATATACTTGGAGGATATGCAAAAAAGGACCTCCCTCCACTGATTAAACCAGCCCAGTCCTTACCCTGTGGCCGGGAGAGCAGTCCCAGCCTCAGGATCCCCAGGTGACCCTATTCAGTGATCAGGACACAACGCAGACAAACCACCATGAAGTCTGTGTTCGGCTGGGTTTTCCTTGTCGCTATTTTAAAAGGTAATTCATAGAGAACCAAAGACATTGAGTCTTTGAGTGGAGATATGTGAGAGAAACTGGGGATGTGGGACAGTATCCTGACCAGGATGTCTTGTTTCTGCAGGTGTCCAGGGTGAAGTGCAGCTGGTGGAGTCTGGGGGAGACCTGGTGAAGCCTGGGAGGTCCCTGAGACTCTCCTGTGTGGCCTCTGGTTTCACCTTCAGTAGCAATGAAATGAACTGGGTCCGCCAGGCTCCAGGGAAGGGGCTGCAGTGGGTCGCAGCTATTAGCAGTAATGGAAGTAGCACATACTATGCAGACGCTGTGAAGGGCCGATTCACCATCTCCAGAGACAACGCCAAGAACACGCTGTATCTACAGATGAACAGCCTGAGAGCCGAGGACACGGCTGTGTATTACTGTGCAGACACAATGAGGGGACCTCATTGTGAGCCCAGACACAAACCTCCCTGCAGAAGGAGATCAGGACCACCAAGGGGTGCGCACTCCTCACCACGTCTATCTTGAAGTCCCACGAGCAGGTGCAGAGGGTGGTTCTGGGCAGGTTTCCTGTCAGGGTCTGGGCTTCCTCTCCAAGGAGAAGTTTCCCCCAGGGAGCCCCTCTGAACACTTGATCATGTGTTTACCTATTCAGTCTCTTTCTAAGAGACTTAGAATTCAACCATAGCACCTGCACTTACTTGTACTTAACTTTTCCTGACCCGAAATATTAATCAATTACAAATAACTCCATTCACATCATCTGAACCTTTTCATGAGTCCTAGTGGCTCGCACTGTGGATCACAGGACCCCAAGGTAACATGCTGTCTTGCACATCTCGGTATAGAGGAATCCCCAATCAACACAAGAGAAAAGAAACATAATACAAAAATGTGAATAAAAGCCTGGGAGTGAGAGAGATTCCCAGCATGACATGGTAGGGAAGTGGACTCAGAGGTCATTCACACACACACACAATAATGAGAGTATAACCTTTCATCACCTTCACCTTCATGTCTGACGAGAGCCAGGCCAGCCTCTCATCATGTCACAAATGCCTGTATGGTGCCAGGGAATGACACTGGCTCTGGGTGTGTGTTGTGGGCCGGTGGTAGGGATGGCGTTCTGCTCCAAGAAGGGGTTGTGTGGAGTCAGTGTCCCAACTTCATCAAAAGAGGGAACTCCTGGGTTATTGTTTGATTTCTTTCCTTTGTGTGGAGGAGAAGAATGAGGAGGGAATTTCAGGGAGCTCTCAGTTAATAAAGACTGGATATGGTGTGAGGAATTTCACTAAACCAGGGTAAACCTAGAAGGACAAAAGAGAAACATGGTCATTCTCAGTAGACAAGTGTCTGAATCATATGGAAAGGAGATGAATAATATATGGAAGCAGCACGAAACTTTAAATAATAATACAAATAGGCCAAGATCCTACCCAGGTCTCAGATGGATGCTGGCCTCTTCCCAAGGAACCATCTGGTTCTGAAGGTCATCTGTACTTGGTGTGCTCAGCGACCAGAAGCTTCTACTGGACCATGAGGATACTCAGGGTGAGGAGCTGGATTGAAGGACCTTCGACCTTCAGGGTAGAACTCATGGATCCTTCAGGTGCTTATGTCAGCTAACTGGTTGTGACCTTTACCATCCCTGTGGTGAAACCTAATGTCCATGTGATGGGAGGAGGAGGTGGAGCCTTAAGGTCCAATTAGTTTAGGAGATGCAGCCTTATGATGGGATCAGGGCACTTATACACCAGGACTGGGAAAGCTCTTTGCACCCTGGCCCATTTTGAAGTGCCTGGGAAAGGATGGGGTAGGATGTGGGAGCTCTCCAGACACCACAGCTTCCTGCACCTAGACCTCAGACAACCCAGACACCAGATCTGTGAGAATGAGTGTCTGTTGTTTGATCTGCCCAGCTCATGTATGATGTTCCAACAGGGGACATGGGCTTAAGTAATTTTTTTCTTTAATTAATTTGAATTTACCAACATGCACTATACCCTCAGTGTTCATCACATCACGTAAACTCAACTCCCATCACCCAGTTACACCATTCCCCTCCTCCTCCCTTCCAGTGACCCTCATTTTTTCCCCAGAGTTAAGTGTCTTTCATGATTTGTCTTCCTCTCTAGTCTTACCCCACTAAGTTTCACTCCTTCCCTTATGGTCTCTTTCAAAATCAATGAGACCATATCATTGCCTTTCTGTTATTGATTTATTTTTCTCACAATAATGACTCCAGTTCCATGCATGTTGACAGAAATATTATTTCATGTTATTCATTATGTCTGACGGCTATGTAATATCCCATCGTATATATAAAGCACATCTTTTTTTGTATATTGTCTATTGGAGTGAGATTTGCCAACATATAGCATAATACCCAGTGCTCATCCCATCAAGTGCCCCCCTCAGTGCCTGTCACCCAGTCACCCCCATCCCCTGCCCACTTCCCCATCCACTACCCCTTGTTCTTTTCCCAGAGTTAGGAGTCTCTCAACTTCTGTCACCATCTCTGATATTTCCACTCATTTTCTTTCCATTCTCCTATGATCCCTTTCACTGTTTTTATATTCCCCAAGAATGAGACCATAAAATGTTTTTCCTTCTCCAATGGACTTATTTCACTCAGCATAATATCCTCCAGTTCCATCCACGTCAAAGCAATTGGTGGGTATTCGTCGTTTCTAATGGCTGAGTAACATCCCACTGTATACATAGATCACAGCTTCTTTATCCATTCATCTGTCAATAGACACTGAGGCTCCTTCCACTGTTTGACTGTTGTGGACTTTGCTGCTTTGAACATTGATATGCAAGTGTCTCTTCATTTCACTAAATCTGTGTCTTTGTGGTAAATAGCCTGTAGTGCAGTGGCTGGCTCCCGGGGTGGCTCTATTCTCACGTTTTCAGGACATTCCATTCTGTTTTCTGTACCGGCTCAACAAGCCTAATTCCCACCAGGAATGAAAGAGGTTTCCACTTTCTCAATATCCTCCCTTATATTTGTTGTTTCTGGCCTTTTTACTTTATCCATTCTGAGTTGTATAAGTGGGATCTTAGTGTGGTTTTCATTTGTATTTCCCTGATGACAAGTCATGTGGATCATTTTTTGTCCTCTGCCTGTTGGCCATTTGTCGGTCTTCTTTGGAGAAAAGCCTTTTCATGTATTCTCCCCATTTCTTGACTGGATTGATTGTTATGTTGGGTGCTGAATTTGTTAAGGAAATATCTTGTCCTATTCTGTAGGCTGCCTTTTGTTTTGTCACCTGTTGTATTGTTGTACAGATTCTATCTTGATAAAGTCATAACAGTTTATTTTTCCCTTTGTTTCCTATGCCTTTTGAGAGATGCCTTCTTAGCAGTCACTGAAACTGAGGACAAAAAGATGCTACCTGAATTCACCTCTAGGATTTGGATGAATTGCTGTCTCAGATTTCAGTATTTCATTATTTTGAGATTATCTTTGTGCTTTGTGTAGCAGAATGGTCCACTTTCATTCTTATGCAGGTGGCTGTCCAATTTTTTTCAGATCCATTTGTTGATGTGTCTTTCTTTGATTAGATATTTTTTTCTTGCTTTTTGAGGAGTAGTTGTCCATAGAGCTGAGGGTCCCTTTCTGCACTCTCTACTCTGTTCAATTGAATTGATCTATGTGTTGTTTTTGCCAGTTCCACGCTATCTTGATGATAAAGGCTTTATAATAGAGCTTGTCTGAAAACCTTGTTATGCTCTCCAGCTGTAGTTTTGTTTCTGTAGTTGTTGTTGTTGTTTTTTCTGTTGTTTTTTTTTTCCAAAATGATTCTACCTGTTTGGCAACTTAGGATAAAATTTGAAGAAGACACAAAGAGATGGAAAACATTCTGTGCTTACAGATTAGAACAACGAATATTGTCAGGGCACCTGTGTTGCTCAGAGGTTGAGTGTCTGCAATTGGCTGTGGTTGTGATCCTGGGTTCCTGGGATGGTGTCCTGCATCAGGCTTTTGGAAGGGAGCCTGTTTCTCCCTCTGCCTCTGTAACTCTCCTGAATAAATAAATAAATCTTTAAAATAAAAACAAAATTATTTTGGATCCCTGGGTGGCTCAGCGGTTTGGCGCCTCCCTTTGACCCAGGGTGCCATCTTGGCGTCCCAGGATTGTGTCCCACGTCGGGCTCCGGGCATGGTCCTCCTTCTCACTCAGACTGTGCCTCTGCCTCTCTCTCTCTCTCTCTCTATCATTAATGAATAAATAAAATCTTTAAAAAAAAACAAAAATAAATCCTGTGAAAATCTCTGGTTGCCCAGAACCTTCTACATATTCAAAGCAATCCTTGTGAAAGCATCCTGGACAGTTTTCAGAGTATGAACATATAATCCTAAGATTTTTATGGCACACGCAGAGACATTCGGGACACATGGATGCATTGTCATGACTCTGCTGTATTTGTTATGAGAAGTATCATGTAACCACCCTCATCCAGTGAAGGGTGCATTTCTCAACTGGAACTAGGACTAGTCTTTTGCAAACCATAGGTATCTGTCAAAAAGTCACTGTGGACACACTAAACAGGAGAACAATGATACAAGAGAGTCAGAGATACTCAGACACTTTGGAACTTCAGTTTAGGAGGTTCTGTTATAACGTTTCCAGATGAATATGTGATGACCCAGTGGGATTTGTGTCTCATCATCACCTTACAGGGTTGTGTTGTACTGATGGCCTTTAGGTGTGTCCCTTGTCACTGGATGAACATTTGGTGCCCCGTGTCCTCATTTCAACCCACCTGCATCTGTGACTCTCCCTTTGGCCGTGAGATCAGTTTCCCTTTAGGATTTCCTCAATGGAACCCCTCAAGGTTCCTGCACAACTTATTTGGCCTTTATCATTTTATTTAAATGCAATCATTTTTGTCATGGAATTTGCAACAACCAGGTAACATGACCTGGTTATGTCAATATCTAACAGCTCTACCATCCTATTCCATAGTCTACGTGTGAACTTATATGATAGTGAATCTATTTCAGGGAGGGTAAGTCCACTCATAATCAGCAAGGCAGGGGAGCAGCTCTGAATGCTCAGAAGCAGGGCATTGGTTGGTTCTGATGATTTCATCAACATTTATACAAATACCAGCTGTCCCCAGATATGAACACTCAGAAAATAGATGTGAGATGATAGAGCAAGGGATGGAGCACACAGTTCCTCTTGCAGTGTGCAGCCCTGGACCTACTGGGCTTACATGGAAGTCTAAATGCACAGTGCAATTGGCAATGGATTGTTATCATTTGCTGTTGGTGTTGTTTCCTCTATAGATGCTCACACCCCACCTTGTTGAAGCCTGTCTTGGGGTATTGTGACTCTTCCTGGTTGCATTGGAGAGCCGTTATGAACAGGGCCACCTACCTCTCTGTGTGTGTGTGTCTCTCATGAATAAATAAAACATTAAAAAAACAAAGATGGAATGGGCTAGATTTGGAAACAGAACAAAAGTCCTGTATGCACCCCACAGGGTCAGGGGGTCTGATCTAAGAAAACCAAAATTATGGTTGATCAGAGGCACAAATTGAAATTGGTTTGAAACGGAAAATTCCTGCTGCATTTGTTATCAAAAATACCTGATAAATCCATAGAAGAGGTTCATGGTAGATAGTTTTCTTCTCTTAGATGGAATATAGTATTTGAATGTAAAAAGAATTCATGAAAAACTTACAGTTGCAAAGCAGCACCATACTGTTAGTTTAGGAGGGATAAGAAAAATAGAAATATAGGGTATACAATGGAAAATGTTCGTTCTGACACAAGTTTATTATATCCCAATCTCTGCTTGAATGAGCTCATTCTGCATCAGGTAAGCTCATCAAAGTGATTACAGAAGATCACAGAGTTAACTGCAGTGGAACACAGTGACTGAGTTGTTAGAGACTTACAAATAGAACTGAATTACCTGAAACCCTCTGAAATTCAGCTAAATTCTAAATTTAGAATTGCAGGAATATTATAGGCAAGACTCCGTGTCTTTGTGAAGTGGACACAGGCGTCTTTTGGTCGGTTGGCTCTGCTGGCAGTCTTCCTGATGCATGTGATCCATTCAAAGTTGAAACGTGTTAGATTTGGAGGCAGAAGACAAGTCCTGCACATAGCCCTTAGGGTCAGGGGGAATGATCTGAGAAATTCAAAATTAAGTTCGATTAAAGGCATAGATTGAAAAGAATTGAAACTGAATTTTTCTGCCACATTTGTTATCAAAAATACCTTTTATAAAAATACATCATTTTTTTAATAATAAATTTATTTTTTATTGATGCTCAATTTGCCAACATACAGAATAACACACAGTGCTCATCCCACCAAGTGCTCCCCTCCGTGCCCATTACCCAGTCACCCCAACACTCCGCCTACCTCCCCTTCCACTACCCCTTGTTCATTTCCAAGAGTTAGGTTTCTCTCATGTTGTGTCACCCTCACAGAAATTTTCACTCATCTTCTCTCCTTTCTCTCTATTCCCTTTCACTAATTTTTATATTCCTCAAATGAATGAGACCATATAATGTTTATCCATTTCCAATTGACTTTTTTAATCAGCATACTACCCTCCAGGTCCATCCACATCAAAGCAAAAGGTGGGTATTTGCCATTTCTAATGGCTGAGTAATATTCCATTGTATACATAGACCACATCTTCTTTGATACAATAATATTTTTATTTTATTTATTTTTTATAATACATTTATTTTTATTGGTGTTCAATTTGCCAACATACAGATAACACCCAGTGCTCATCCCGTCGAGTGCCCCCCTCACTGCCCGTCACCCATTCACCCCCAGCCCCTGCCCCCCTCCCCTTCCACTACCTCTAGTTCATTTCCCAGAGTCAGGAGTCTTTACGTTCTGTCTCCCTTTCTGATATTTCCCACACATTTCTTCTCCCTTCCCTTATATTCCCTTTCACTATTATTTATATTCCCCAAATGAATGAGAACATATAATGTTTGTCCTCTGATTGACTTACTTCACTCAGCATACTACCCTCCAGTTCCATCCACGTTGATTTCTAGCAGCAATGTCCACAATAGCCAACTCTGGAAGGAGCCTCGATGTCCATTGAAAGATGAATGGATAAAGAAGATGTGGTTTATGTATACAATGGAATATTACTCAGCCATTAGAAAAGAGAAATACCTATCATTTGCTACATTAATATTTTTACATAAAATAGTTTTATTTTTTGTTACATTGAATTAGCCAACTTATACTACATACTTCTTTTCTGATGTTCAATAATCCATCAGGTGCTTGTAACAGTATTGATGACATCATTTACCCTCTTTAATGCACATCACACAATGACCCAATAGACCCACTAACCTCCCCAGTATTATACCTCATTCTGTTTCCTATAGTTAATGGTTTCTCATGTTCTGTCCCCCTCTCTAATGATTACCAGGCTTGCCAACATTAGCCAATGTTACTTTGAAAGGTTATGTATATTCCACGTTAGACAGAAATGATATAATTGTCCTCTGATTGACTTATTTTACTCAGCAAAATACCCTCCAGTTCCATCAATATCAATGTAAATGGTAGGTATTTGATATTTCTGACGGCAGAGTAATATCCCATTGTATATACTACACATGATATTTATCCATTCTTCTGTGGTGGACATCATGTCTCCCTCCACAGTTCGGCTATTGTGTACTTTGCTGCTATGAACACTGGGGTTCCAGTGCCCTTTGCATCACTAAATCTGTGTGCTTGGGGTAAATACCTAGTAATACAATTCCTGGAGCATATGCCATTCACGACAAAGGAAAGAACCAGAGGTAATACTCTCTGCCATAGATCTAATTAAGAAGGATAAAGTAAAAAATAAGAGCTCAAATACAGGATATTAATTTAAAAGTTACTAGTTGCATTTCAGGAAAGCTAAAACACACTACATTATAACTTAATGTAGAAATGAACCAATTCAGTTGTAAATTAAAAGTGATCAATGTGAGATAGAGTCTAAACTAGATGCTGTAACAGCCATGGTAAATGAGGTCGAATGGAGCATAGGTGACATCGAAGACCAGGTGATAGAAAGGAATGAAGGTGTGGAAAGTAGAGACACACAAATAATGGACCATGAGAGGCTTGAAAAATCACTAGTGCCATTAGTTCAAACTAAATTAAAATATTAAGGGCCCATTAAGGGAAGGAAGAGAGAGAAGGACAGAATGTATATTTGAGAAAAACATAGCAAAGACTCTTTTTCTTTCTTTTTTTGAAAGATTTAATTTATGTATTCATGAGAGACATAGAGAGGCAAAGACAAAGGCAGAGAGAGGAGCAGGCTCCATGCAGGGAGCCTGATGTGGGACTTGATACTGTGTCTACAGGATCATACCCTGGGTCAAAGGCAGGTGCTGAACAGCTGAGCCACCCAGGAGTTCCAGCAGACTCTCTCTTTTTCAATAAAAAGACACATCTAGGTTGAAAGTGAGGGAGAAAACTCCCACTAATCATGTCAATGAACATCAAGAGGAAGGAAGAGGAGCAATGCTTATAGGAGCTGATCTAGAATTTAAAACAAAGCCTATAATAAAGGATGAAGAAGGATACTATATCATAAAAATTGTTTATCCAACAGAAGATCTACCTTTTCAAAATATTCACACTGCTAACTTCGGAGAAGACAAGTGCACAAACCAATTAACCCTAAACTTAATGACACTCATGGCTACTATTACCTTTACAGTGGGGACTTTAATGTCCCCTGATATCAGTGAGAATTATCTAAGCAGAAGCTCAATAAGAAACAAGGGATTTGAGAGACATAATGGATCAGACATACTTCACAAATATATCAGGGCATTTTTCCCAAAGGAGAGTACACGTTCTTCTTTATTGTACATGGAAAATACTCCAGAATTGTTCATACACATGGTCACAACTCATGTGTCAAGTGGTACAGAATGGTTGAATTCACTCCATGAATAGGTTCAGACCAATATGCTATGAAACAAGTCAAAACCAATAAAAACATGGAAGGCCCCTAAATGATAATGTGATACTACCTCACACCAGTGAGAATAGGGAAAATTAAGAAGATATGAAAGAACAAATGCTGAAGTGGATGTGGAGAAGGGGAACCCTCTTGCATTGTTGGTGAGAATGTGAACTGGTGCAATCACTCTGGAAACCTGTGTGGAGGTTCCTCAAAGAGTTAAAAATAGAACCGTCTTACGACCCAGAAATTGCACTGCTGGGGATTTACCTGAAAGATATAGATGCCGTGAAATGCCAGGACACCTGCTCTCCCATACCTATAGCAGCAATGTCCAGAATAACCAAACTGTGGAAGGAGCCCTGGTGTTCATCGAAAGATAAATGGATAAGGAACATGTATTCTATATTTACAATGGCATATTCCTCAGCCACCACAGCGGAGGAATACCCACCAATTGCTTCACTGTGAGTGGAACTGGAGGGTATTATGCTGAGTGATGTAGGTCAATTGGAGGACAAACATTATATGGTCTCATTCATTCAGGTAATATAAAAAATGGTGTAAAGAATTATAGAGGAAATGAGGGAAAAATATTTGGAAAAAATTAGAGAGGGTGACAAAATATGAGGGAATTCTAAATCTGGGAAACGAATAAGAGGTAGTGGGAAGAGAAGTGGATGGGGGCATGGGGTGACTGGGTGAAGGGCATTGAGGAGAACACTTGACCAGATGAGTCTGGGGTGCTATGCTATATGTTGGAAATCAACCTTCAATTAAAAAATATATAACAAATAAATAAACGTACATAAAAGGACATCTTATTGAAGAAGAAATGAATCAATGAAGAAATTAAAGAATTTAAGCAAAATTTTAATCAATGAACATTAAATCACAATCATACAATCCAGTATGTCTCTCAAAACCCTTGTTTCCTGGTAAAGCTCTGGGACACATCAAAAGCCACCCACAAAGGGAACAACAGAGCAACACAGGTCTTCTCCAGGACCTGATTAAAATGGGAGCATATCCAGTGCATTAGCAGAGTGAAGATTAGGGTGAAACATCTTGCCAGGCTACTGCTCCCCTTGTTTCCCCCCACTCCACCTGCATGGGCTCCCTGTTCAGTCATGGGCTGGTGAAGATGGATGGGTAGACATGTGGACACCTGTGTCTCAAATCTGTGCACATCAAGATATCCATGGACGATTGTTAACAGAGTGTAAACATCGTGCACATACCTCTAGAACATGGACATGACGTCCCACAAAAAGGCTCACTGTTCCTCCTACACAGATTCAATACCCATGCTGCTGGACGCTATGTCCTATCACATGAGGCAGGACACTGATGAGGATTGATAGCAAATCGAACTCCAATAAAAAGTATACATTAATCAATTAATTAATTAATCTTATAAATTAAAAAATAGCATATATTTTTATTTTTCACACCCTTTTTGAACTTGGCTGCAGCAACTTCTTGCATGATTCATCTATGAAGGCAAGAGAAAGAAAAGCAAAATTGAATTATTGGGACTCCATCAAGATAAAAAGCTTCTGCACATCAAAGGAAACAGTCAACAAAATGAAAAGACAACCTACAGGATGGTAGCAAATATTTGCAAATGATCTATCAGATAAAGGGCTAGTATCCAAGATCTATAAAGAACTTATTAAACTCAACAGCAAAGAACAACATAATCCGAGTAGGCTCAGAAGGGTCAGTGAAACTGTAGAAAAAAAAGAAAAATAAACCTATGATTTCTATGAAAGAAATCTGCTCTGCAGCAAAAAGAAAATCAAGGGCTGGATGCAATTTATAAGTGCACCAGAAATCATCAAATGATGAGGAAAAATCGTAACCAAAGAGCAATGGCTGTATGGTATAAACATTCCAGAAAACGTATGAAAGACAGTAAGGAATATACAAGTAGATAGAACATATTTATTCTCATATATTAGTAGAATGAATATTGATAAAATATCTATGCTACCAAAAGCAAGTGACACATTCAAAGCCATCCGTATTAAAATATCGCCAGAATTTTTCAAAGAGCTAGAGAAAACAATCACATAATTTTTAGGGAACCACAAAGACCTCAAATAGCCAAAGCAATCCTGAAAAAGTAAAGCAAGGCTGTAGATATCCCGATTCTGGTTGTTGAGGTAAATTACAACGTTGTGATCCTCAGGACACTATGGTACTGGCACAAATACAGACGTATAGATAAATAGAAAAGTTTGAGATCCCAGAAATGGAACCTGAAGTCTGTGGTCATAAATCCTGACAAAACAGGAAAGCATATCCAATGGATAAAAAGAAAGTCTCTTCAACAAATGGCACTGAGAATATTGGAGACCCACATGCAGAAGAATGAAAGGGGACGCTTTTCTTACATCATTCACAACAATGGACTCAAAGTTGACGAAGTATCTCAATGAGTCGGAAAACCATCAGAATCCTCAGGAGAACTAGGCAGCACCTTTTCTACCTCAGCTGCAACCACTTCTAGACGTGTCTCCAGAGGCAAGGGAAAGAAATGGAAAATGAAGTATGGGGACTTCATCAAGAAAGAGCATTTTCACAGCAAAGGAATCAGTGTATTTAAAAGGCAACCTACAGAATGGGAGAAGATATTTGGAAGTGTCTTATCAGATTAAAGGCTCAAATTCATATCTAAAATGAATATATCAAATAAAATGAATGTATCAAGCTCAACAGCCACCAGTATCTCCAATGAGAATTGGGCAGAAGTTGTGAACAGACTTCCTGTCCTGTCCTGAAATCCCACATCACACCATATATTAGGGAGCTCATCCTCATGCAAAACGAAATTCATTTGCTCTCGTAGATTTGCCATATATCAAACAAAATATTAGAAGAAAGTGTCTGACAGAAGAGAAGGAAAACATCAATGCCCCCAATTCAAACATTACCGTAGAAATGAGGCAGTAATAAAATAAAAGATTTTAAATTCATTCAACAGGAAAAAAATAATTTGTTTACATATACATAGTCAACGAGGAAAATCATTCCAAAAAAAAAAAAAAACTTAAAAGTAAGTAATGAACTCAGGGAAAATTCAGGATTACAAATCAAAATAGACTATAAAGTTAATTTCTACACACTAACAACAAATTTTTTGTATAAAATATACAAAACATTCCCCTTTACACTGGTATTAAAAATATATTTATGATCACACTTACTTAAGAAGAAAAAAATGCTTTTTAAAAATGGACTATATTAATGTGAGACATTCAAAATTCACAGAAATGTAAAGATAAATACGTTGATTGAAGAATATCATAAATCCACTGTGCCACCAAAAGAATGTGATCTACCGTTGTGAAGTAATGTTTGTATATAGCTTGTAAAGAAATGAATCTAAGACTGGAGCTGACTATCTAGTCAGAGGACACACAAATAAGGATGTCCCTACACTGATTAAACCAGCTCAGCCCTGACCCTAAAGCTGGAGAGGAGCCCCAGGCCCCGGATCCCCAGTTGACACCATTCAGTGCTCATGAGACAACACAGACAAACCACCATGGAGTCTGTGCTCAGCTGGGTTTTCCTTGTAGAAAGTAAATTATTTTTTATAAGGTAATTCATGGAGAACAAGGGAAGTTGAGTCTATGAGTGGAGCTGAGTGAGAGAAACAGGGGATGTGGGACAGTTTCCTGACGAGGATGTCTTGTGTCTACAGGTGTCCAGGGTGAGGTGCAGCTGGTGGTGTCTGGGGGAGACCTGGTGAAGCCTGGGGGGTCCCTGAGACGCTCCTCTGTGTCCTCTGGATTCACCTTCAGTATCTACTGCATGTGATGGGTCTGTCAGGCTCCAGGGAAGGGGCTGCAGTGAGTCGCATACAGTAACAGTGGTGGAAGTAGCACAAGGTACACAGACGTTGTGAAGGGCTGATTCACCACCTCCAGAGACAATGCCAAGTACACGCTGTATCTGCAGATGAACAGCCTGAGAGCTGAGGACACAGCGGTGTATTACTGTGCAGGTGACAAAGTGAGGGGACCTCAGTGTGAGTCCAGACACAAACCTCCCTGTAGAAGGGGATCGGGACCACCAGGGGGTGCACACTCCTCACCACTTTTGTCTTGAAGGCCCATGAGCAGGTGTAGATGGAGGTTCTGGGTAGGTTTCCTGTCGGGGTCTGGGCTTCCTCTCAGAAACAATTTCCCCCAGGGAGTCTCTCTGAACATTTGATTGTGTGTTTACCTCTTCAGTCTCTTTCCTAGGGACTTAGAATTCAACTATAGCACTTGCACTTACTTGTACTTAACTTTTCCTGACCTGAAATATTAATCAATCACAAATTACTCCATTCATGTCATCTGAACATTTTGATGAGTCGTATTGGCACTCTCTTTGGATCACAGGACCCCAAGATAACTGTTCTCTTGCACATCATGGTATTCAGTAATCTCCATTCAACATAAGTGAAAAGAGACATTCTACAAAAATGTTAAAAATGGCCTGGGAGTGAGAAAAATTCCCAGCATGACATGGTAGGGAGGTGGACTCTGAGGTCACTCACACACACACACAATCATGAGAGAATAAGCTTTAAATACCTTCACCTTCATATCTGATGAGAGCCAGGCAAGCCTCTCATCACGTCATAAATGCCTGGATGGTGCCAGGGAGGCCACTAGCTTCGGGTGTGTGTTGTGGGTCAGTGGTGGGGACAGGATCCTGTTCCATGGGATTTGGGGAGGAGGTGGGGCCCTAGGGGTGCACTGAGGTCAGGAAGTGCAGCCTCATGATAGGTCCAGGGCCCTTATACACCAGGACTGGGAAATCTCCCTGTATTCTGGCCCCATGTGAGGTGATGGGGAAAGGACAGCCTAGGACCTGGGTGCTCTCCAGACACCACATGTGCCTGCACCTGGACATCAGATGTCTCAGATTCCAGATCTGTGAGAATGAGTGTCTGTGGTTTGCTCAATCCAGTCCATGTACAATACTCCAGGACTTGGAACAGGCTAAAGTAATTTTTTCTTTGTTTAAATTGAATTTACTAATATTTAATACACATTCAGTCCTCATCACATCACGTGCCCTCCTTAACTCCAATCACCCAGTTTCCCATTGCCCACCCCCTCCCTTCCAGCGACCCTCAGTGTTTTTTCCCCAGAGTTAAGGATATCTCATGATTTGTCTTCCTCTGTAATATTACCCCACTAATTTTCATTCCTTCCTTTATGGTCTCTTTCAATATTTCCTATATTACACATATGAATGACACCATATCATTGCCTTTCTGTGATTAATTTCTCTCAACATAATACCTCCAGGGCCACCTATGTTGAAGGAAATGTTATTTCATGTTATTCATCATTTCTGACAGCTGTGTAATATCCCATTGTATATATAAACCACATTTTGAGTATATTTTTTATTGGAGTCCGTTTGCCAACATATATTATAATAGACAGTACTCATTCCAACAATTACTCTCCTCAGCTGCTGTCATCCAGGATCCCCAAACCCCCGACCATCTCCCCTTCCACTCTCATTGTTTTTTCCCCCATACTTAGGAGTTTCTCATGTACCGTCACTGTCTCTGATCATTCCAACTCATTCTATCTCCTTTCCCCTTTATTCCCTTGCACTATTTCTTATGTTCTTTTTATGAGTGAAATCATAAAATGTTTGTCCTTCTCTGAATCACTTACTTCACTCAGCATAATACCCTTCACGTCCATCCACGTTGAAGCAAATGATGGGTATTTGTTGTTTCTAATGGCTGAGTAATGTCCCAGTGTATATATAGACCGTATCTCCATTATCCATTCATCTGTCGATGGACATTGAAGCTCCTTCCACCGTTTCTTTATCCCGTTTTCTGTAGAGGGGCTTCATGATTCCTCCCAGGGTTTGACTATTGTGGACATTGCTGCTGTGAAGATTAGGGTGCAGGGGTCCTTTCATTTCTTTAAATTTTCATATTTGTGGTAAATACCCTGTAGTTTAGGGGCTGCATCATAGGGCGGCTCTATTCTCACTTTTTCAGGACATTCCTTTCTATTTTCTGGAGTGGCTGACCAAGCCTGCATTCCCACCAAAGGTGAAAGAGACAGTTCCACTTCCTCAATATCCTCGCTTATATTTATTGTTTCCCAGCCTTGTTACTTTATCCATTCTGAGTTGTATAAGTGGGATCTTAGTGTGGTTTTCATTTCTATTTCCCTGATGACAAGTCATGTGGATCATTTTTCTCATCTGCCTGTTGGCCATGTGTAGGTCTTCTTGGAGAAATGGCTGTTTGTGCCTTCTCTCCATTTCTTCACTGGATTGTTTGTTTTCTTGGGTGCAGATGTTGTTAAGGAAATATCTTTTCCTATTCTGTATGTTGCCTTTCATTTAGTCGCTTATTGCACTGTTGTACAGATTCTACCATGATGAAGTCCTAATAGTTGGCTTTCCCTATGTTTCCCTGTTGTTTCCTATGCCTTTTGAAAGGTGCCATGGTAGCAGTCACTGCAGCTGAGGACAAAAAGTTGCTACCTGAATTCTCCTCTATGATTTTGAAGCTTTTGTTTCTCAGATTTTGGTACTTCATCCATTTTGAGATTATGTTTGTGTTTGGTGTAGCTGAATGGTCCACATTCATTCTTATGCAGGTGGCTGTCCAATTTTTTTCAGATACCTTTATTGATGAGGCATTTTTTCATTAAATATTTTTTCTTGCTTCTTGAAGAGTAGTTGCCCATAGAGTTGAGGGTCCATTTCTGCGTTCTCTGCTCTTTTCCGTTGATCTATGTGTTGTTTTTGCCACACAGAAGGAGAATAATGATACAAGAGAGTCAGAGATACTCAGACACTTTGGATCTTCAGTATAAGGATGTTCTTTTATAACGTTTCCAGAAGATGAGAATGTGATGACCCAGTGGGATTTGTGTCTCTCCATCACCTTACAGGGTTGTGTTGTAGTGATGGTTGTGACATATGTACCTTGTCACTTGCGAACATGTGGTGCCCTGTGTCCTCATTTCAAAACCACCTGCATCAGTGACTCTTCATCTGGGCATGAGTTCAGATTCCCTTTAGGATTTCATCAATGAAACCCCTCAAGGGACCTACATGACTTATTTACTCTTTATCACTGTATTTAAATGCAATCATTTTTGTCATGGGATATGCAAAAACCAGGTAACATGACCTGGTCATGTCAATATCTAACAGCCCTACCATCCTAATCCGTAGTCTACATGTGAACTTACATGACGGTGAAGCAATTTCAGGGAAGGTTAGTCCACTCATGGTCAGCAAGGCAGTGGAGCAGCTCCAAATGCCCAGAAGCAAGGCAGTAGTTGGTTTTGCCAATTTCACTAATATTTATACAGATACCAGCTGTCTCCAAACACGCACACTCAGAACATAATGGGAGAGGATGGAGCAAGGGATGGAGCACACATTTCCTCTGACAGTATGCAGACCTGGACCTGAGATGGGCTTGGATGAATCTGTAAATTCACAGTGCAGTTGGCAATGGATTGTTATCATTTGCTATTGGTTTAGTTTCCTCTTTAGATGCTCACACCCTATCTTGTTGAGGCCTGTTTTGGGGATTTTATGACTCTCTTCCTGGCTGCATCAGAGAGCTGTTCTGAACATGGCCTCCTACCTCTAGCATGGAGTTGAATGTTTGCACTTCCAGTCTTCAGGGAGCCCTCACAGGAGAGCCATCAAGCCCTTTCTGTCCTCAGTTTACACCTGAACCCATGTTCACCCTGCTTGTGTCTAAGCTGGTTTATCTCTGGCACATGAATGAGTCTCTAAACGTCAATAAGAGGGATTCCTGTCATGTGGACCTGGGATGGTCCTCCGAGCAAGGGTCTCATGGTCTCTTACTTTCTGCTTGCTGGTGTCAGGTAGAAGTCACAGGACCAAACAGGGTTCAGTTTATGGAAACACAAATCACAACGCCTGCACTCAGACATAATGTTTACCCATCTCCAGAATCCTGTTCTTCTTAATCATCCATCAGATGGTGCCACTTTTTCTTTGCAGGACTCAGGGGGACCACAGATCCTGGAAATTTCCCCACTTTGCCACTTGAGCACCATCATGCCAGGTTCGCTCCATGCAGGACCAGAATTCTTTTTTTTTTAATTGGTGTTCAATCTGCCAACATACAGAATAACACCCAGTGCTCATCCCACCAACGCCCACATCCGTGCCCATCACCCAGTCATCCCCACCCCACCCACCTCCTTTTCTACCACCACTTGTTCGTTTCCCAGAGTTAGGAGTCTCTCATGCTCTCTCTCTCTTTCTGATATTTCCCACTCATTTTTTCTCCCTTCCCCTTTATTCCCTTTCACTGTTTTTATATTCCCCAAATGAATGAGACCATATATGTTTGTCCTTCTCCGATTGACTTATTTCACTCAGCATAGTACCCTCCAGTTCCATTCACATCGAAGCAATTGGTGGGTATTTGTCGTTTCTAATGGCTGAGTAATATTCCATTGTATACATAGACCACATCTTCTTTATCCATTCATCTTTCGATGGACACCGTTTTTCCTTCCACAGTTTGGGTATTGTGGACATTGCTGCTATAAATTCGGGGTTCAGTGCAGGATCAGAATTCTAAAGGTTCACACGTTCCTCTCTTGTCCTTAAAATCCTTTACAGTAGCTTCTGCAAGCAACCTCTTTCTTACTGTCATTCCAATAGTTGACTCTCCCCTAAGTCAACACTCCACAGCTCCAACACTCCAAAACCTGCTCAGTATTATTTTTTAAGATTCTATTTGCTTATTCACAAGAAACACACACACACACACACACACACACAGATACTCAGTATTTTTTTATGAGTATTGCAGTTTATATTCTTTCATCTCTGATCAATTTCTTCGATGTTCGTAATGATTCAATAAGCATCCAGCTATTCCAGGGATGTGACAAGCCCTGAGTCGCCCTAATCCTCTGACATCTTAACTCCTTCCTCCCATATTTTCTTATACTAAAGATGGTGTGTTGACTTCTTTCTGATTTATATGTTGGTTGTCCAACATATAAATTGAACTCTGGTATTTTGTTTCAGAATGTCCTAAGCTTATTTGACCCCCGACTCTGATTCTGGATCATATGGACTTATTTTTGTTTGTACAAGCCTATTCAATATTGTACAATCATTATGTTATGTTGCAGGAATTACATGCTGACCTATGGGGTTCATACACCTAAGATCATCCAACAAGTGACATAAAGAGCAATGCACCTCTTAGCAGTGAGATGGGGCTTCTAGGAGGGCAGGTAGTTTTCCCATGGACTAGAATTTCAGGAATATTATAGGCAAGACTCCATGTCTTTGTGAAGTGGACACAGGCACCTTTTGGTTGTTGGGCTCTTCTGGCAGTTTTCCTGGTGCATATGATCCATTCAAAGTGGGAATGTGTTAGATTTGGAGACAGAACAGAAGTCGTGTGCACAGCCACAGGGTCAGAGGGACTGATCTGAGAAAACCAAATTTAAGGTTGATTAGAGGCACAGATTGAAATTTAGTTGAAACTGAATTTCCCTGACACATTTGGTTTTTTTCCTTTTATTTTATTATTTTTTAATAAATTTATTTTTTATTGGTGTTCAATTTGGCAACATACAGAATAACACCCAGAATTCATCCTGTCAAGTGCCCCTTCAGTGCCCACCACCCAGTCACCACCACCCCCACCCTCCTCCCCTTCCACCACCCTTACTTCTTTTCTCAGAGATAGGAGTCTTCCATGTTCTGTCTCTCTGAAATTTCCTACCCATTTATTCTCCCTTGCCCTATATTCCCTTTCACTATTATTTATATTCCCCAAATGAATGAGACCATATAATGTTTGTCCTTCTCCGATTGACTTATTTCACTCAGCGTAATACCCTCCAGTTCTATCCACATCGAATCTAATGTTGGGTATTTGTCATTTCTAAGGGCTGAGTAATATTCCATTGTGTATATAAACCACATCTTCTTTATCCATTCATCTTTCGATGGACACGGAGGCTCCTTCCACAGTTTCCTGCCACATTTATTAACAAAAATACCCGATAAATCTGTCGAAGGGTTCAAGGATAGGTATTTTTCTTCTCTTAGATGGAATATACTATTTGAATGTAAAAGGAATTCATAAAAAACTTAGAGTGGAAAGGCAGCATTACACTGTTCATTTAGGAGGGATAAGAAAAATAGACATATAGGCTATACAATGGAAAATGTTCATCCTGACATCAGTTTATTATATCCCAAACTCTGCATGAATGCAGCTCATTCAGCATCAGGTAAGCTTATCAAAGCCATTACAGAAAATCACAAATTTGACTGGAGTGACACACAGTGACTGAGTTGAGAGAGAGTTACAAATCCAAGTACATTACCTGAAACACTGAAATTCAGCTATATTCTAAATGTAGCAGAATCATGTGATCCTTGATACAGCAGGGGTCCACATATCTCAGGAACCCTGTCAGTCTGTCCATCAGGTGTTTCAAGAGGGCCAGTAAGTCCTGTGGAGAGGAGCACAGGCCAAAATTCTGACTCACTGAAATGTGCACAAGGACATATGAACAAAACCTCTACAATTTAAGGGGTAGGATAAAATCACTCTATGGGGACACTTGACACCTAAAAGCCAAGATTGACATGTTAAAAGCATTACAAAGAACCACATGGACACAAAGTCTGAAGTCTGGAATATTACTTAATAAAATCATAGTTTCTCAAAGCAGTCATTATGAGCACACTAAGGAAGTCACAACAGTTTTACAAGTAGGGCAAGAGGAGAACAGGTAGGACTCGAGATCCAGGAGTTATCAGGTAACATTCAAAAACATGGTGTGGTGAAAAATGCCACTAAACAATTATGAAAAATAAGGGAAGAAAGTTGGAGGAGGTCCTTTCATTGATCCTTCAGGTGTAGATATCAGCTCATTGTGTGTGACCTCTACCATCCCCTTGTTGAAACCTAAGGCCCATGAGATGGGAGGAGGAGGTGGGGCCTTCCGGAGCATGTAAGTCAGCAGTTGGATCCCCATGATGGGATCAGGAAACTTATTCACCAGGAGTTGGAAATCTCCATGCCTCCTGCTCCATGTGAGGTGACAGGGAAAGGACAGAATAGGACGTGGGTGCTCTCCAGACACCACATCTGCATGCACCTGGATGTAAGATGTCGCAGACTCCAGAACTATAGGAAATGAAGGTCGTTCTTTGATTTGCTAAATCCATTTAGATGTTACAGCAGCCAGCACAGGCTAAAGTTTTCTTCTTCTACCTTTTCTTCTTTTTCTTCTCCTTCTCCTTCTCCTTCTCCTCCTCCTCCTCCTCCTCCTTCTTCTTCTTCTTAATAATAATAATAATTATTATTATTACTATTATTATTTAATTAAATCCAATTTTGAAAAATTTACTATACACCCAGTGCTAATTACATCACGTACCCTCCTTAATGCCCATCACCCAGTTACCCCATCCCCACAATAACCTCCCTTCCAGTGACCCTCAGTTTAATTACCAGAGTTAAGTGACTCTCATTGTTTAACTTCCTCTCTAGTATTACCCCGGTCAGTTCCACTCCTTCCCTTTTGGTCTCTTTCAATATTTCTTATACTCCACATATAACTGAGACCATATCATTGCCTATCAGTGATTGGTTTATTTTCTTCAATATAATACCTCAAGTTCTAACCATGTTGATGTGAATGTTCCTTCATGTTATACATAATTTCTAGCGACTTAAATATACTTCAATTTATATATAAACCACATCTTCTTTATCCTTTTTCCTGTCAAGGAACACCATAGTTCCTCCCAGTTTAATTATTGTGAACAGCGCTGCTGTGAACACTGGAGTGCAGGTGACCCTTCATTTAACTATATCTGTGTCTCTGAAGCTAAAACCCAGTATAGCAATGGCTTGTTCATAGGGTGGCTCTATTCTCAGTTTTTGAATAAATTTGATTCCATTATCTGAGGAGCCTGCACCAGCTTTCATTCCTACCAACAGTGGAAGAGTTCTCCCTTTCTCCACATGCTCTGCAATATTTGTTATTTACAGCCGTGTCAGTGTATCCATTCTGAGTTGTAGAAGTGGTATCTCCTTGTGATTTTCATTTGTATTTCCCTGATAACAATTCATGTGGATCATCTTGCTTTTTTTAAATAATAAATTATTTTTTATTGGTGTTCAATTTGCCAACATACAGAATAACACCCAGTGCTCATCCCATCAAGTGCCCCCCTCAGTGTCTGCCACCCAGTCACCCCCACCCGTCGCCCTCCTTCCCTTCCACCACTCCCAGATCATTTCCCAGAGTTAGAAGTCTTCCATGTTCTGTCTCCCTTTCTGATATTTCCTACCTATTTCTTCCCCCTTCCCCTCTATTCCCTTTCACTATTATTTATATTCCCCAAATGAATGAGACCATATAATGTTTGTCCTTCTCCGATTGACTTATTTCACTCAGGATAATACCATTCAGTTCCATCCATGTCAAAGCAAATGGTGGGTTTACCTCTTGTAGGAATACATATCACATATGTATAACTCTTGTAGGAATACATATAAAATTTTCTTAAAATAAATAAAATGAAATTAGAAAAAATACGTATACAATATACATATAATATAAACATTAAAGAGAAAATTTAAGAACAAAATAATGGTGTGAAGATTAATTACATTAAACAAGTATAGAAATTGGGAGGACAAAAGAGAGAAATGGTCATTTTAAGTAGACAAATATTTGATTCTCTGGGAAAGGAGATGAACGATATATGGAAGAAGCACATAACACAAAATTATAGTACAAATACACCAAGGTCCTACGTGGAGCCTCAGGTGGAAGCTGTCCTCTCCCCAAAGTCACCAGCTGGTTCTGAAGATCAGGTGTACACTGTGCACATGCAGAGACCACAAGCTTTTAATGGACCCATGAGGATCCTCATGGTTAGGATCTGGATTGGAGGAACTCCCACCTGCATAGAACAACTTCTTGGTCCTTCAGGTGCTGATATCAGTTCCCTGGGTGTGACCCCTACCATCTACATGGTGAAACCTGTCGCCCATGTAATGTGAGGAGAGGTGGAGGCTTAGCGGAGCACTTAGGTCAGAAGGAGTGCAGCCTCATGATGGGATCAGGTCCCTTATACACCAGGACTGGGAAAGCTCCCCGCACGCTGGACCAATGTGAGATGACAGGGAATGGACAGGCTAGGATGTGGGTGGTCGCCAGACACCACATATGCCTACTCTTGGACCTCAGGGTTTCCAGGCTCCAAGTCTATGGGAATGAGTGTCTGTTGTTTGATTCATCAAGTCCATGTAGGATGTTCCAGCAGCGGAACCAGGATAAGGTCGTTTATATTGTCTTTATTTAAATGCAATTTGCTAGCATATTGTATTACACACAGTCCACTTCACGTCACATGCCCTCCTTAATGCTGATCTGTTGTGCCCAACATTGCAAATCTGAGAAACCCCCAAGGAGCCGACACCGATGCAAGTGCAAGAGGGTTTATTAGCAAGCTCGAGCTTGGATCCCAGTATACCCAAAACAGTGGAGTAGGGACTTTGACCCCGAAGTGGGTTACAGCTGGGTTTTTTATGGGCTGGTCTAGGGGATTTTCAGAAGGGGTGGAGGAATTCCTCAAGTTTTGTTTACATTCTGATATTGGCTTTCAAGGGCATAGAGCTCTGTTCTCATTCTAATATGGAGCTTTCTGCCACTGGCTTGGGCTGTTGTCTTGTGATATGGGATTCCCTGCTGAGGACATTCTGCAGTTTTTTCTGTAAAGTTCAGCTCTTCTTTACAGGGGTCTAAGATGGCTGTACTTGTGATAATGCTAAACTTGAGGTGGAATGGCCTTAATTTTTCTCAGCCTCCACATTTCCCCTCACAGAGGAACCTAAGGACAGACCCAATCATGGGTCCACGTTGGTCTCCGAGTGAGCCAGGGGAATGATTAAACCATGATTCAAACCAACCTTGTTGCTGTTCTTGCTCCCGTTTATGTCTAGCCAAATCTTTTCTGACTTTTGCCACAGATTCCCGGACCTTTCCTGAGTGTCCAGTAAAGAAGCAACACTCCTCTTTTGGGGCAGCACATAACCCCCCTCCTTGCTTGTAAAAGCCTCTCTACACTTAAGATGCTCCCATCTTTTTAAACCTTAAAAGACTTTAAAAGTAAGGCTGAATTGGGTGCACATTTTTAAATGGCTAATGGGGATTGCTTCTGGCATGAAGAAGACAGGCATAAGCAACATTAGTGGAGAAAGTGAGAATGGTACAGTCTTAGCTTTAGGGGATTGTGGCCTTTCCATTCTGGAATAAAGTCCATGATAGTGGTGTGTGGGTCAGCTGGCCAGACGTGGGTGTAGTGGACCCAGGGAGTAATCCCATCGACCTTGAGAGCATTTGGTGTGGTCAGGATCACAATGTAGTGTCCCTTCTAGCGAGGTTGAATGTCTGGTGTTGGTATCTCCTCACCTACACCCAGTCACCTGGCCGGTATCCATGGGGACCCAGAGGTCACCCAGTCTTTTAGAAGGCCCTCAGTTATGGTCACAACTGCTCATGGATTCGTTGTAACATTTGGAGGGAGAAAAGGAGTTGGTGATCATCAAATTCAGCAAGCACCTCAGGTTTTAAATTGGATATAATAGGTGGAGCAAGACCCAACATGATCTTGTAGGGAGTCAGTCCGATCTTATACAGGAAGTTCCTCACCCTATATAGGGCGAAGGGGAGGAGAGTCACCCAGTGCCTGCCAGTCTCCAGGGCTAATTTAGGCCAGCGGATCTTGGCCAGGTTTCGGGTCTGCTGGTCACATAGTTTGGCTTGTTTCTCTTCCAGACTTTCTCTATTATTATAGACTCTTTCTGCTACTATTACTAAGTCCTGTAAGCTCTTCTCTCCTAGTCTCTCTACTCTTTCAATTTCTTTTTAATGTCCAAAGTAGCCTGGTTAACAGAAGCCATGATAATTGCAGCCTTTGTTTCTGGGGCTTCTGGGTTCATAAGGGTGTACTGCCTAAAAGCTTCCATGATTCTATCTAAGACGGCTGCTGGACTCTCATCCTTACCTTGTCTCACATCATATACCTTGGCCAGATTGGTAGGCTTGCAAGCGGCAGACTGGAGACCTGCCATTAGAGTCTGGCGGTAGACCTGGAGCCTCTCCTTACCTTCAGCTGAGTTGTAGTCCCAGGTGGGGCGGGATAGAGAGAAGGCAGCATTTATGAGGTCTGGGTTTTTAGTCAGCTATCTGTCCTCTCCCAGGACAGACTTCCAGGCTTCCATCTGAATTCGTTCTCTCTCTTCGGTGGTGAAGAGATCCTGCAAGAACTGTTGTCAGTCATCCGAAGTAGGCTGGTGGGTAAAGAGAATAGTATCTAAAAGCCCGATTAGATCTCTTGAATCTGGAATCTCCAACCAGGCACATGCACATGAGAATCAGCACAGCAAGCCCCACCCCCAGAACACCAGCTGTAGGGTCAGAAGAGCAGCAAGTTCTTGACCAGCAGCGCTGGAAACCTAGAGGGGTATATGAGGGATTTACAGTATATAGAACTAGATGGTACTCTTCCTTCTTTTCCTGTTTACTTTTGGTTTTTTCCCCCTTTTTAATTCTTCTTTTTTTTCTCTCCTTTGTGATTCTTGGAATTTATTGTTTACTACTTAGTTTTAAATTTGATTTTCAGTTAAGGGGATCGTTTGCTTTATTTCATTCCGTACTTTGTTTTCCATTTCTGGCCTCACACTTTGTCAGAATTATCTAGGGTGAAATTTACTCAGGTTGTGGTTAATATTCTTAATGCAGCCCGCTGAAACAGCCACTCTGCACTGAGCAAAATGACTAGACAGAAGAAATAACCACAAAAGAAAGAAACAGAAACAATACTCTCTGCCTCAGACTTACAGAACTTGGATTACAACTCATATTCAGAAACCCAATTCAGAAGCATAATTGGAAAGCTACTAGTGGCTCTGGAAAAAAAGCATAAAGGATTCGAGAGACTTCATGAATTCAGAATTTACATCTAATTAGACCAAATTTAAAAATCTCAATCAAATGAGATGCAATCTAAACTGGAAGTCCTAATGATGAATCTGCTTTTTTAATAACAAATTTATTTTTTATTGGTGTTCAATTTGCCAACATACAGAATAACACCCAGTGCTCATCCATCAAGTGCCCACCTCAGTGCTAATGATGAGTCTTAATGACATAGAAGAAAGAGTGAGTGACATAGAATACAAGTTGATTGCAAGGAAGTAAGCTGAGAAAAAAAAGGGAAAATAATTAAAAGAACATGAGGAAAGGTTAAGGGAAATAAATGATGGGTGTGCACACTCCTCACCACTTCTTGTCTTGAAGGCCCAGGAGCAGGTTCAGATGGAGGTTTTGGGCAGGTTTCCTGTAGAGCTCTATATCTTCTCCATGGAGCATATTCCCCCAGGGAGCCTCTATAGACTCAAGATTCTGAGTTGACTTCTTCAGTGTGTGATTTTAAAATTTGTTTCTTTATAAGAAACAGTTATTTCTATATTCACAGAGCACACAGTTGCTTACACTTCTTTAGACTTGTCACTAAATAGGAATAAATTACTAATATCTCCATGTTGAGGATGTCCAAAATAGGTCAACCTATATATGCACCTATAAAAAAATCGATGTAGAGAGAAACAATATGAAATATCGGAAAATGGTTAGCGATCTCAAGAAAGCAGCACAAATCATGAAATGATAATAGAAGATGCCTGAGGTACTACCCAGGGTCTCAGGTGGAACCTGTCTTCTCCCAAGGTTACCAGGTGGTACTGAAGGTCATGGGTACACTGTGCACAGAGACCAGAAGCTTCTACTGGATCCATGTTTACCCCCAGGATGAGGAGCTGGATTGGAGAACCTTCCACCTTCAGGGAATAACTCATTGACCAGTCAGGTGCTGATATCCGTTCCCTCTGTGTGACCTCTGCCATGCCCATGTTGGAACCTAATGACATTGAAATGGGGAAGGATGTGGAGCCTTAGGGGAACACTTAGGTAAGGAGGGTGAAGCCTCAGGTTAGGACCCTATCAAAACACCACCAACATTTTTCTAGACAATGCAACAAGCCTAAAATTTGTAAATAAACAGAAAAGATTCTGAGTGAGCAAAAGAATGTTGAAACAAAAACAAATCAGGGCAGCCCGGGTGGCTCAGCGTTTTAGCACTGCCTTTTTGTCCAGGGCTTGATCCTGCAGACCTGGGAACAAGTCCCATATCAGGCTCCCTATATGGTTCCTGCTGCTCCCTCTGCCTGAGTCTCTACCACTATCTCTGTATCCCTGTGTCTCTCATGAGTAAATAAATAAAAACTTAAAAAAATGCAAAACCCATCAGAATTCCAGATTTCAAAGTTGTGATCATCAAAACAGTATAATAGTGACAGTAAAACACGCACATGGTCAATGGAATAGAAAAAGAACCCATAAATGGACACACAGCTCTATGGCCAACTTATCCTCGACAAATTACAAAAGACTATTGACTGGAAGAAGGGCAATCTCTTGAACAAGTGGTGTTGGGAACATTGGACAGCTGCAAATAGAATGAACCTGGGCCACATTCTTACACTCCACACAAAGATAAACTCAGAGTAGATGAAAGACCTAAATGTGAGGCAAGAAACTCTCAAAATCAAGGAGATTTTGTGACCTCGGCCACAAGAGGTTCTTGGTACTCGAAACTCCAAAGAGAAGGCAAACAAAAGTAAAAGTGAACTCTATGCACTACATAAAGGAAGGAGCTGTAGTACAGCTGTGGAAACACAACATAATTAAAAAGCAACCTAACAACTGGAAAAGATAGGGATGCCTGTGTAGGTTGAACATCTGTCTTTGGCTCAGGGAACCCTAGAGCTCTAGGATTGAGACCAGCATTAGGCTCCTTGTGGGGAGCCCACTTCTCCCTCTGCCGGTCTCTGAATCTCTCACTCCATCTCTGATGAATAAATAAATAACATCTTCCAAAAGAATAAAAACAATGGGAGAAGAGATATGCAAATCTATCTCCAGATTAAGGCTAGTTTCCAAAATCGAAAAATAAATTACCAAACTAAACACCACAAAGTGAAAACTACAATAAGAAATGGGCAGAGGACATGATGATTCACCTTGTCCTGATTTGAGTTGTAGACTGTCACTTTATATTAGGTAGGTCATCCACATACAAAATGAAATTTATTGTCTCCTCTAGGTCTACCTTTTATCAACTGCTTACCCAAATGATGCACATGCAATGAAATGCCGGGACACCTGCACCCCGATGCTTAGAGCAGCAATGTCCACAATAGGTAAACTGGAGAAGGTGCTTCGGTGACCATCGAAAGATGAATGGATAAAGAAGATGTGGTTTATGTATACAATGGGATATTACTCAGCCATTAGAAATGACAAATAACCACCATTTGCTTCAATGAAGATGGAAATGGAGCATATTATGGCTGAGTGAAATAAGTCAATCAGAGAAGGACAAATGTATGGACTCATTCATTTGGGGAATATAAATAATAGTGAAAGGGAATAGAAGGGAAGGGAGAAGAAATGTGTAGAAAATATCAGAAATGGAGTTAGAACATGGAAGACTCCTAACTCTAGGAAACGAACTAGGGGTGGTGGAAGGGGATGATGGAGGGGGGAAGGGGTGAATGGGTGAAGGGCACTGAAGGGGACACTTGACGGGATGAGCACTGGGTGTTATTTTTTATGTTGGCAAATTGAACACCAATAAAAATAAATTTATTATTTAAAAAATGCTGCAATAAACATAGCATGCATGTAAAAAAAATAGGACAATGCATCCTGAAGACAAGAGGAAAATGCTTTCTGCCCCGGACTGGAGGACCTACCAGTAAATGTAGCAAGAAAACTACATTAAAAAAAAAGAAAAAGTGGTAACCTGGAAAGAAAATAATTAGTTTTCCTATGACAATGTCTTAATAGAGTCAATGAGTAAAAACGTCACATAAAAACTGGAAGAAATAACTCATGAGCTCAGCCAAAGAATCAGTATATAAAATCAGCAAATAAAATAAAGATATATTCCTACATAAAAAATAAAAAATTACATGTACAAATTTAACAAAATAATCTGATTTCCACTAGCACCAAAAATAAATATTTAAGATTAAAATTTATTAACAAGATGAAATATCTCCAGAAAATGTCCTATACTGATGTGTCTTTTGAAATGAACCAAGAAATTCAAAAATAACTGTCATTAGAACTTCATATAGTCAGAGGGTCATCTACACAAATTGCTATAGAATTGTGGTGCAACACTTGTGTTGGCTTTAAATACATGAATGTAAGTCTGTAGCTGATCATATGGTCAGAGGACATGCAAATACGGCCTTCCCTTCACTGATTAAACCAGCCCAGTCCGACCCTGCAGCTGGGAGAGGAGCCCCAGCCCCAGCATCCCCAGGTGACCCAATTCAATGATCAGGACACAACACAGACAAATTACCATGGAGTCTGTGCTCGGCTGGGTTTTCCTTGTCGCTATTTTACAAGGTAATTCATAGAGAACCAGAAACCTTGAGTCTGTGAGTGAAGGTGAGTGAGCGAAAGAGGGGATGTGGGACAGTTGTTTGACCAGGATGTCTTGTGTCTGCAGGTGTCCAGGGTGAGGTGCAGCTGGTGGAGTCTGGGGGAGACCTGGTGAAGCCTGCGGGGTCCCTGAGACTGTCCTGTGTGGCCTCTGGATTCACCTTCAGTAGCTATGGCATGAGCTGGGTCCGCCAGGCTCCTGGGAAGGGGCTGCAGTGGGTCGCAGGTTTAACAGTGGTGGAAGTAGCACAAGCTACGCAGACGCTGTGAAGGGCCGATTCACCATCCCCAGAGACAACGCCAAGAACACACTGTATCTGCAGATGAACAGCCTGAGAGCCGAGGACACGGCCGTGTATTACTGTGCGAAGGACACAGTGAGCCAAACTCAGTGTGAGCCCTGACACAAACCTCCTTGTAGAAGGGGATCGGGACCACCAGGGGGTGCACACTCCTCACCACTTGTGTCTTGAAGGCCCAGGAGCAGGTGCAGAGGCTGGTTCTGGGCAGGTTTCCTGTCAGGGACCAGGCTTCCTCTCCATGGAGCAGTTTCCCCCCAGGAGACCCTCTGAACACTTGAATATGTGTTTACCTATTCAGTCTCTTTCTTAGAGACCTAGAATTCAAATATAGAATTTGCACTTACTTGTACTTAAATTCTCCTGACCCGAAATTTTAATCAATTACAAATAACTCAATTCACATCATCTGAACCTTTTAATGAGTCCTAGTGGTGATCACTGAGGATCACAGGACCCCAAGCTAACATGCTGTCTTGCACATTGCGGTATAGCAGAATCCCCAGTCAACACAAGAGTAAAGAGACATTCTACAAAAATGTTAATAACAGCCTGGGAGTGAGAGAGATTTCCCGCATGACATCATGACATGGTAGGGATGTGGACTCAGAGGTCATTCACACAAAGCTACAAAGCACACACACACACACACGCACACAATCACAAGAGTATAACCATTCATCACCTTCACCTTCATGTCTGATGAGAGCCAGGCAGGCCTCTCATCAGGTCATAAATGCCTGGATGGTGCCAGGGAAGGACACTGGCTCCGGGTGTGTGTTGTGGGTCAGTGGTGGGATGGGGTCCTGCTCCAGGAGGGGCTTGTGTGGTGTTAGTGTCCCAACTGCATCAAAAGAGGGAACTCCTGGGTTACTGTTTGATTTCTTACCCTTTGGGTGCAGGAGAAGAATGAGCAAGGAATGACAGGGAGGTAACAGGCAGTAAAGACTGCACATGGCGTGAGGAATCATTTCACTAAACAAGCATCAAACTGGAAGGAAAAAAGAGAAACATGGTCATTCTCAGTAGACAGATGTCTGAATCATAGGGAAAGGAGATGAATAATATATGGAAGCAGCACGAAACTTTAAATAATAATACAAATAGGCCAAGATCCTTCTCAGGTCTCAGATGGAAGGTGTCCTCTCCCCAAGGTCACAATCTGGTTCTGAAGGTCATGTATAGACCATGTGCTCAGACACCAGAAGCTTCTACTGGATCAATGAGGAACCTCAGTGTGATGAGTTGGATTGGAGAACCTTCCACCTGCAGGGACTAACTCATGGATCCTTCTGGTGCTGACGTCAGATCACTGTGTGTGACCTTTACCATGCCCATGTTGGAACCTAACGTCCATGAGATGGGGAAGGAGGTGGAGCCTTAGGGGAACACTTAGGTAAGGAGGTGCAGCTTCATGATAGGATCAGGGCCCTTATAAACCAGGACTTGGAAAGTTCCCTGCACCCTGGCCCCAGTGAGGTGATGGGGAAAGGATGGGGTAGGACGTGGGTGCTCTCCAGAGACCACATCTGCCTGCACCTGGACCTCAGACGTCCCAGATTCCAGATCTGTGAGAATGAGTGTCTGTTGTTTGATCGTCCCAGTCCATGTATGATGTTCCAGGAATTTTTTCCATTTTTTTCTTTGTTGAAATTGAATTTACCAATATTTACTACACACTCAGTGCTCATCATATCACGTCCCCTCCTTAACTCCAATCACCCAGTTCTCCGTCCCACACCCCCTCTCTTCCAGCGACCCTCAGGTTTTTTTCCCCCAGAGTTACGTGTCTCCCATGATTTGTCTTCCTTGTAATATTACCCCACTTAAGTTTCACTCCTTCCCCTATGGTCTCTTTCAATATTTCCTATACTCCACATATGGGTGAGACCATATCATTACCTTTCTGTGATTAGTTTCTCTCACTATAATAGCTCCTGTTCCATCCATGTTGAAGGAAATGCTATTTCATGTTATTCATCATTTCTGACAGGTGTGTAATATCCCATTATATATATAAACCACATATTTTGTATATTTTTTTGGAGTTCGATTTGCCTACATATAACAGCCAGTACTCATTCCGTCAATTGCCCCCCTCAGCTCCTGTCATCCAGGTACCCCAACCCACCAACCAACTCCCCTTCCACTACTCCTTCCTTTTTTCCCCCATAGGTAGGAGTTTCTCATGTACTGTTACTGTCTCTGATAATTCTCACTCATTCTATCTCCTTTCCCCTTTGTTCCCTTGCACTATTTTTATGTACTTTGTATGTGTGAAACCATATAATGTTTGTCCTTCTCTGAATCACTTACTTCACTCAGCATAATCCCTTCCAGTTCCATCCACATTGAAGCAAATGGTGGTTATTCGTCATTTCTAATGGCTGAGTAATGTCCCATTGTATATATAAACCACATCTTCTCTAAACATTCATCTGTCGATGGACACCGAGGCTCATTCCACATCTTCTTTATCACTCTTCTGTAGAAGGGAATCATGATTCCTCCCACAGTTTGGCTATTCTGGACATTGTTGCTGTGAATATTGGGGTGCAGGGGTCCCTTAATAACATTAAATTTGCGTTTTGGGGGTAAATACCATGTAATTCAATGGCTGTGTCCTAGGGTAGCTCTATTCTCACTTTTTCAGGACATTCCATTCTGTTTTCTGGAGTGGCTGAATAAGCCTGCATTCCCACCAAAAGAAGAGAAAGTTCCACTTTCTCAATATCCTCGCTTATATTTATTGCTTCCTGCCTTGTTACTTTATCCATTCTGAGTTGTATAAGTCGGACCTTAGTGTGGTTTTCATTTGTATTTCCCTGATGTCAAGTGAAGTGTTCCTGCTGGATTTCCCATGGGTGGGGCAGGAAGAGAAGATGGGGTGTTGGAGATCAAGGAGCGAGCAGGTAACACTCAAGAATACTGTGTGATGACAAATTCCACTTAACAATTATGAGGGAACAAAAGTGAAGGAGGACCTTCCACCTGCAGGAAATAACTCATGGATCTTTCGGGTGCTGATATAGCTAACTGTGTGTCATCATATCTACCATCCTCATGTTGAAACCTCACGTCTATGTGATGGAAGAAGGAGTTGGGACCTTAGGGGAACAATGAGGTCAGGAGATGGAGCCTCATGATGCGATCAGGAACCTGATCAGGAACCATCAGTACATGGAAAGCTCAATGCCCCCTGGCCCCATTTGAAAGGGGGAGAAAGGACATGCTAGGACATGGGCGCTCCAGACACCACATCTGCCTGCACCTGGACCTTAGACTTCCCAGACTCCAGAGCTGTGAGAATGAGCGTCTGTTGTTTAGTCCACTGAATCTGGGAATGTGGTGACATGCCCCAGAAACACTTAAACAGGGTTTCACCTCTTATTTGTCCTATACTAGTCTGTTATCTAGTCATTTGCAAATATTTTCTCCCATTCTGTAGGTTGTCTTTGAGTTTTGTTGACGGTATCTTTTGCTGTGCAAAAGCTTCTTATCTTGATGAAGTCCCAATAGTTTATTTTTGCTTTTGTTTCTCTTGCCTTCATGGATGAATCTTGCAAGAAGTTACTGTGGCCAAGTTCAAAAAGGGTGTTGCCTGTGTTCTCTAAGAATTTCATGGTATCTTGTCTCACATTTTGATCTTTCATCAATTTTTGAGTTTGTCTTGTGTTTTGTGTAAGAGAATGAACTTGTTTCATTCTTCTGTACATGGCTGTCCAATTTTCCAAGCACCGTTTATTGAAGAGACTCTTGTTTTTTCCACTGGATAGTCTTTCCTGCTTTGTAGAATATTAGTTGATCATAGAGTTCAGTGTCCACTTCTGGTTCTCCATTCTGTGCAATTGATCAATGTGTCTGTTTTTGTGCCACTACCAGAATGTCTTGATGATCACAGCTTTGTAGTAGAACTTGGAATCCAGCATTCTGATGCCCCAGTTCTGGTTTTCCTTTCAGTATTACCATGGCTATTTGGAGTTTTTTCTGATTCCACACAAACCTTAAGTTGATTTGTTCCAACCCTCTGAAGAAAGTCTGAGGTATTTTGTAGGAATTGCATTGAACGTGTAAATTGCCTGGGTAGCTTTGACATTTTCACAAAATTAATTCTTCCAATCCATGAGCATGGAATATTCATCAATATTCTTGTTTCTTCCTCAATTTCTTTCAGAAGTGTTCCATAGTTTTTATGGTACAGAAACTGTACCTCTTTGGTTAGGGTTAATCCTGGGTATCTTATGATTTTGGGTGCAATTTAAGATTTTTTTTTCATGCCTTAATATTTCTTTCTTTAATCTCATTGCTAGTGTAGAGTAATGGAAGTGATTTCTGGGCATTTATTTTGTATCCTGCCACACTGCCGAATTGCTGTATGAGTTCAATCAACCTTGGGGTGGAGTCTTTTGAGTTTTCTAGATACAGTGTCATGTAATCTGCGAAGACAGAGGTTTTGACTTCTATTTTTTTTCTTTTTTGGTTTCGACTTCTTGTTTGCCAATATGAATGCCTTTTGTTTCTTTTTGTTGCCTTATTGCTGAGGCTAGGACTTCTAGTACTATGTTGAATAGCAGTGGTGAGAGTGTATATCCCTGTCTTGTTTCTGATCTTGGGGAAAGGCTCCCAGTGTTTCCCCATTGAGAATGATATTTGCTGGCGGCTTTTCGTAGATGGCTTTTAAGATGCTGAAGTATGTTCCCCTTATCCCTACGCACTGAAGAGTTTTGATCAGGAATGGATCCTCTACTTTGTCAAATGATTTCTCTGTTTGTACTGAGAAGATCCTATGGTTCTTGTCTTTTTTCTCTTTTTGATATGATGGATCATATTGATTGCTTTACGAATGTTGAACCAGTCTTGCATCCCAGGTATAAATCCCATTGGTCATGGTGAATTATTTTGTTAATATTTTGTTGTGTCCTATTGGGCAGTGTCTTCTTGAGAATTTTTGCATCTGCGTTCATCAGGGTTATTGGTCTATAATTCGGTGGATTTTGGTTGAGTCTTTGTCTAGTTTTGGATTTAAGGTGATTCTGGCCTCATTAAAAGAGTTTGGAAGTAAAAAAAAAAAATAAAAAAAAAAGAGTTTGGAAGTATTCTGTCCCTTTCTATCTTCCAGAACAGCTTTAGTAAATACGTATGGATTCTTCTTTAAATGTTTGATAGACTTCCCTGTGAAGCCATCTGAACCTGGATTTTTGTGTCTTGGGAGATTTTAGATGACTGCTTCAATTTCTTCCTTGGTTATTTGCCAGTTCGGGTTTTCTATTTCTTCGCATTCCAGTTTTGCTTATTTGTGGTTTTCCAGAAAAGCATCCATTTCTTCTGGATTGCCTAATTTATTGGCATAGAAGTGGTCCTAATATGTTTTTAAAATATTACTGAGCTATTAGAAATGACAAATACCCACCATTTGCTTCAACGTGGATGGAACTGGAGGGTATTATGCTGAGTGAAGTAGTAAGTCAGTCGGAGAAG